>NC_060283.1:30847554-30970020 GCF_021613505.1 Equus quagga | reverse complement strand
CCAGGTGAGGGATGGGGACCTCTATACACACTACACCCGACGAGGTGAGGGATGGGAACTTCTATACACAGTACACCTGTCCAGGTGAGGGATGGGGACCTCTATACACTCTACACCTGACCAGGTGAGGTACACTTTTTCTTCTTTAATTGTGGTAAAATACACAAAAATTTTACCATTTTAAGTGCACAGTTCAGTGGCTGTAAGTGCATTCACACCGTTGTGCCACCATAACCACTATCCATCTCCAGGACGTTTAATCATCCCTGACGAAAACTCTGAACCTACCAAACAACAACTCTCCACTCCTCCCTCCCCAGCCCCTGGCAACCACCATCCACTTTCTGTCTCTATGAATTTGACAAAACTAAATACCTTTTTTAAGTGGAATTATACAGTATTTGTCCTTTTATGACTGGCTTATTTCACTTAGCATAATGTCCCCAAGGTTCATCCATGTTGTAGCCTGTGTCAGAATGTCTCCTTTTTGAAGGATGAATAAATTCCATTGCATGTACATACACATTTACTTATCCATTCATCTGTGGATGGTCACTTGGGTTGCTTCCACCTTTTGGCTGTTGTGAATAGTGCTGCTCTGAGCATGAGTGTACAAAGATCTGTTCAAGTCCCTTCTTCCCATTCTTTTGGGTATATACCCAGAAATAGAATTGCTGGATCATATGGTAATTCTACATTTAATTTTTTCAGGAACCACCATACTGTTTTCCACAGCAGCTGCACCACTGGAGGTGCCCAAAGGTTCCAATTTCTCCACATCCTTACCAATACTGGTTATTTTCCATTTTCTATCACAGCCATCCTAATATATGTGAAGTGGTATCTCGTGGTTTTGATTTGAATTTCTCTAAAGATTAGTCATGTAGAGCATCTTTTCTCTTATTGGTCATTTGCATATCTTCTTTGGAGAAATGTCTATTCAAGATCTTTGCCCATTTCTTAATTGGGTTATTTGTTTTCTTTGTCTTTTTGGTTTTTTAAGATTTTTTAATTTGATTTTTGTTTCTGAGTTGTAGGAGTTCTTTACATATTCTAGATATTAACCCCTTATCAGATATACGATTTGCAAATATTTTCTCCCATTCTGTGTGTTGCCTTATGATTCTGTCCTTTGATCCACAAAAGTTTTCAATTTTGATGAAGTCCAGTTTATCTATTTTTTTCTTCTGTTGCCCATACTTTTGGCATATATCCAACAAATCATTGCCAAATTCAACATCATGACACTTTTCTCCTCTATTTTCTTCTAAGAGTCCTACAGGTTTAGCTCTTACATTTTGGTCTTTGATCCATTTTGAGTTAATTCTTGTATATGGTATTAGGTAAGGGTTCAACTTCATTATTTTGCTTGTGGATATCCAGTTTTCCCAGTACCACTGGTTAAAAAGACTGTCCCTTCCCCATTAAATGGTCTTGGTACTCTTGTCAAAAATCATTTGACCATATAAGTGAGGGTTTTTTTCTGGGCTCTCTGTTCTGTTCCATTGGTCTGGATGACTGTCTTAATGCCCTTACAATGCTGTTTTGATTATGGTAGCTTTGTATTAAGTTTTGAAATCAGGAAGCGTGAGACCTCCAAATTTGTCCTTCTTTTTCGAGATTGTTTTGGCTATTCAGGGTCCCTTGAAATTCCATATGAATTTTAGAATGGATTTTTCTATCTCTGGAAAAGACTGTCACCAGGATTTTGATAGGAATTGCATTGAATCTGTAGATCATTCTTGGTAATATTGACATCTTAACAATACTAAGTCTCCCAACTCATGAGCACAGAATGTTCTTCCATTTACCTGTGTCATCTCTAATATACTCGTTTTTTTATAGCTAAGAAAAGTGTGACCATTCTTGGTGGCTGCTTAGCACTAGCTCAATAAATAAGAAGAGGTCCACAGGCCTGAGATCAAGGTCATGTCATTGTTCCCTGAAGGTCGTCCCCTGTCCCCAGCAGAAGCAGCCCCTGCAGGGGCACTTTCCCATCACCCCTTTACTCTGGACTCCTGCAGCTTCTGACCTCATCTCTCACTTCCCACTCACCCATGACATGCTTCATTTAGCTAATCAGACCTCTGAGGCTGACGAAATGGAAAGTCGTTGTTTTGCCTACCTAGCATCCATTCTCCCTTCTGCTCTGACAGCACCACGATTCTCCTTGGGGAAACACCTCTTCTCTCCCATCAGTTCACGTGCTTTGGGGAGGGCTGCCCCACCTAAGTTCCAGGAGTAGGCATCTGAGCCAGGCCTAGCAGATTGGGACATTTCATCTCCTTGGTCACAATTACCAGTCCAGAAATGGGCAAATGATTTAAGTGGGTCCAATGAGAGGTAATCCCAGGATTTTGACTGGAATGACACAAAGAAGGTACTTTGGTTCCACGGGACTGTGAACAATAAGGATGAGGCAAACCTGGAGGTGCCAGGGGCCACCCCACGGGGCCTGAGGATGATGCCAGTCCAAGGCAAGGCAAGCCAAGAGATGAAGAGAGACTTTCATGGAGAAGCCATGTAGGCACCTGGATTCAACTGTGCCTGAAGTAAATAAGCTGTGAATCTGTCAGTTACGTGAGCCAATCACTTCCTCTTTTTGCTTAAGCTGTGTGAGCTTCGATTCTGTCCCTTACAATGAAAACAGTCCTAATTGAGTCCACTGTAATCTAGCCCCTAATAGTGATGCTATACAAACAAAAAAACTAGTAAGTCACTTTTTCAACAGCTCTCTAAACAAATTAATTAAATATTCACATGGTCTTATTCCACAAAGGATCCTGGGTGCCCAACAAATTATATTTAATACAACAAAATGGAAAGTAATTAATTGAAAAACAAGGACCTGGAAAAACAGATGAAAGACAACCCCAGGGGGATGGTTAGCAGGTGGGTATCATCTATGCATGACATAGGGGCTAGAGGGTTACAAAGTCCAGGCAACAAATCTGGTTCTGGGCTTCCTGTCAGCCAAGGCAAAAAAGAGAAATAAGGTTAATAAAACAATTCTCCCAATTATCCATTCATTCCAAGAGCTGCTGAAATGTTCAAGAGCATCTAAAATCTACTGAGATGCAATCTTTGAATTGCCTGTTATAGTTTTTTTCTAAGGAAGGTTTGTTACTTGCTTTACAAAGTTCCACCTCGTGGCCCATGACTGTGACACAGCACAAGGGCGGCTCCCCAGGGCCGAGGGCAGCTTATTGATCTGGGTGTCCTTCCCAGGGCCTGATAAATAGCAGGCGCTCAATAAGTCTATGCTTCCGGAACACAACTACAGCATACTCTGCTGCCAAGCTCCAACGAGACCTGTGCACCTGTGAAGATCACAGATCCAATCAGAAAGAAGATCTCGGACAAGGGAGCTGAGTCATACTCCCCACATGAACCTTATGTCTGTGACATGTTTCAAGATCTTAGTTTACTATGAACCCAATCTTAAGGAGATACTTCCATGTGCACTTTGCATGAATCTAGAAAAGGAAAACTGCTCAAATTAAATTGCATGCTTTCTACATCATATTCGCTTTGCTGATAATTCACTTATGCTAAACGTCAATTTTAAAACCACTGGGTTTAACTGCAAAGGTTTTAGTTCTGTAAAAACAGAGACATTAGATAGTACACTTAATTTTAGAGAAATTTAGGGGCTGGAGGAGTATATCATTAAGAAGCATCTGTCTTTAGTGGGATGTTATCTATATAATTGCAAACAATGGGTCTGAGAAAGGCTTTTGGCGGGGCAGGTCTACTATAAGCCCAGGAAGCTGAAATACAGTGCACCAGAAGTGAGAATTCCTGGGAAAGAACTCATGTGTTTGCCATGTTTCATAGTATAGCATAGTGGGTAAGACTATGGGCTTTGCTTCAAGTCCTTGTTCCATTCTTTACCAACCATGTGACCTTCTGGAAGTTTCTGAACGTCTCCCTCAGTTCCCTCTTCTGTGAGATGGTGCTAATACCTCAGAGGGGTGTCTTGGCTGTTATGCAGCAAAACATCTGTAAAACACTTAGCACAGTCCTGACACACAGAAAGCCCTAAATATATATACACAGCGTGTGTGTGTGTGTGTGTTTAAAGTAAGGTGATTGCTCATGTGACTGTCTGGAAAATAACTCAATGCAAATCGCAGAACAGGCAAATCTTGGTGAGTTTAATTATTTAGAACTGATCATCTTAGAGTAGACATTGGGCATATATAGCATACCTAGTTCAATTTTTAAAATAATAAATGTGTCCAGAAGACCTGAGGAAGCTTCACATTTTATACTTATTTAAATATAAAATCCCAAACCACAGCAGGTGATAGTGACACAGCATCCTTCCTGTCATGGCCATCCCCCAGACATCCTCACCAGGAGGGACTGACTTGACTTCGTTGTCCCAGAGTGGCACCTCTGTCTACATCATATGCCTGAAGAGCATCAGGCAGCTGTGAAACGGGGAACGAAGTCGCTTCTTGCCCACACTTGCATTGCGGTTGGCCTCCATCAGCCACACGGCTGAAGTGCCCTCCTCCTCACCTGAATCGTCAGGTTGCTGTTGGTGTTTAGGACTTTCCTCTCGGCGTCCTGGAAAGCCTTCTGCAGCCTCTGTTCCATTGTCTGAGCGAATCTGCAGGACTGTATGTTGTCAGACTGGCTCACAAACTGCAGCACTGGAAGGAGAGGAATGACAGCGCTCACCACAGTTCTGTGACCTGGCTCCTTGGCCTTAACAGCAGTCATGATATGAAACAACACAATTTTAGGTAAGAGAAATCAGGCAAATAAGGACAGACAGGTTTGGCTTTAGTTTTGAAAGTGGCTCTTAAAATGATTTATAACAAAATAATTAAAAGCACGACTGAACCTGAGATTCCCTCCGATGCAAAGGATTTTGTGGTGTCATTCAATCGGGATTTGTGGACATCTGCTCCAAGACTGATAAAAATACCCTAAGACAGACATGTCTTCTATTTCTTTGGAGGGAAAAATCTACTGAAATGCATTACTACGTTGATTGAGCCTTTCAATTCCAATGGTTTCTCCACTCTTGTGGTTTGGAAACCACAAGATCAGAAACACCAAAGAGCTTGAAAGAAAGACGCCAAGGCCTAAGCTCTGAGATGCTGATTCAGGTAAGTGGAACACGTTGCTCCAGGGCACAGATTTTGTGAATGCTCAACTCTCATCAGTATCCACTGGTAATACAGAAAAAACACAAAGTACAGTATTTGGTGCTTATAAAGTACTAATTATATAAACTTGGAAGGAAGACTTCTGTGAAGGAATATTTCTAATAAATCCAAGGTTGGAAGAGTCTAGGCTGATGTGCAGGGAACTCACATTTTTGGTTAGCAGGGTCCTTTGAGGAAGGTGCACAGGGACGTTAAGAGATGACGGAGCAGCTAGCAATGGAGTTTTTAAACAAGTGTGCTCCTCGAACATCCCTGATCCCAGAACAGACAGGAGCCCTCTGTTTCTGAGTTACTTGCCTGTTTTCAGCTGGAAGTAGCCTGCGGGCTGGGGGTTCCACGGGGAGGCGAGCCCTGCCACAGACTGCAGGTTTGGGGTGTGCTGCTTCAGATCTGCAGTGACGTTGCTGACCCCATAAACACCCAGCACTGCGATCACTGCGGCAGGCAAGTACACCAGCCTCCCTTTGGTAGCATAATAACCAACGGTGATGTTATGAGAATGTTCCAGAATGTCCACCTACAAGACAAATGGACCCACAGAACTCAGTGTTTATTTCCACAGTACGTTAAGCTCTTCTTGGTGTTTCTTAGAACTACAAATGTTATTTAGCATGGCTGGGCAATAGGATGTTCTCATTCAACAAATATTCTAACAATCCTATAAAGCATAGTGGATTGGCAAGTCTCAAAATATCAGAATACAATTTATATCGAACCTACAATTGTATACAAAATACAATTTATATCGGAATAGAATTAAATCTGTGGTCTCTATTTGGATTCCTTAAGCGCCCCTGTATAACCCTGTGAGCACCAAGCATCACTCAAGGAGGTGACAGGAGACGGCGGCAAGAGAGAGTTCCAGGGAACAGAATGCTGGGGAAAACAGCTTTATTATATTTCTCATCTTTTACGAAGATTAAAAGGCAGAACTGCTGGGCTAAGTGGGGGTACTTTCAGGAAAGGGGTCATGGAGTAAATGAGGCGAATTCCTCTCTCTAGAAGCTGAGTGAAGAATTGTTCAGACTTAACTCCATCCTTGGTTTGTGAGTTGGTTGGAGGCCAAGGCGGGATGGGCTGTAGAGAGTTTCTCTTTCAGTTGAGTCCTAAGGGATGCTGATAATCTGAGTTCTTTCTGACACAGCTGGAAGATTCTGAAGCTTTTCATTTTATTCTTATTTTGTTTTGCTCTCTTGGTGTTTTACATTAATAGTTCAGGGTGTTTTAAATACCCACTTCCCCCCTCTTACTCTTGAATCTCCATTACGAGTGGCACGAGTATTTGCCAAAGACACCAAGACCACTGGTTCTCCAACAGGCTGGATATTCTTTTGGCTCCTCCACACTGTGTGCTCTCCACAACTTTGTCTCCTACAGGTGATGTTCAGACGACTTTAGGTGAAACAAGAGATACTTCTGGAAGGAACGTGGACAGCACACTACTCCATTCCAATCCTTCTGCACCCCTCAAGGAGCAAGTCTCAGTTTGGGGATTATTTCAACACCTCTCTCATCCAGCCTGGGTGTCTAGTGGTTAAGATCCAGCGCTCTCACCACCTTGGCCCAGGTTTTTCCCCAGCTCAGGGACCCACACCACCTGTCTGTCGGGTGTCACACCATGGCGGCTGTCACACTGTGGTGGCTGCGTGTGGCTGTGATGCTGAAAGCTCTGCCACCAGGATTTCAAACTCCAGCAGTGTCACCCATGGTGGACAGGTTTCAATGGAGCTTCCAGACTAAGAAAGACTAGGAAGAAGGACCTGACCACTCACTCGTGGAAAAATTGGCCATGAAAACTCTGTGAATAGCAGCAGAGCATTGTCCGATAGAGTGCTGGAAGGTGAGAGGATGGCGCAGCAAGACCTGGACAGGGTTCTGCTCCATTGTACACAGGGTCACTAGAAGTTGGAATTGACTCAATGGCACTAAAAAAAAAAATCTTGCTAATTGTATTTTAAACAAACAAACAAAGGGACACCAAGCTCAGCCATAGAGCCTCCTGCAAGGAACAATGTCTAGCTTAAATTTAACAAGATGTTCCTATTATTCTCATTTTTATGATTACTTTTTACTTGTGGCAAATAATCCTGATTTCCATTTAGGATGGCAATATCAAATATCCTTTCTAAAGAAATGTATTGAAGTTTAAAAAATGAGCTAATTTTTAAAAAACTAATATGTACTAACTGTCACAGTGGTCTGCGATGATATGCAGAAAAGGCAAAAACTGTGAAGGTAGTTTGCAAATGACCAAAGTTTAGTGAAAACTATCAGGCAACCAAATGGGAACATGCACACTTTCGACTTTGAAATAACGTTTCTGGTGCAGAAACCACAGATGCTTCTCATGGGATGCATTTCTTTCTTTCTTTTTTTTCCCTCAGAATTATATAAAAGAGGCTGACAGTGACCAATGAACTAGGTTCCCAAACCTCATTCCTTTTCTTGGGGGTGTGGGGACCACTAAGCTGCAGGCAGCTGGAGAACAAAGCTTCAAGGGAAGAGACAGAGCAACATTGCTAAGTGGGGCAGAGGGTCGTCCACTGGCTGCCAATCGCATTTACTGCTTTAAAACTTGGAGTCAAACCAAAAGAGCACAAAGCAAGGCCTCCATCGCGTGGACGATGCTAGCCATCGAAATCGGCTAGCAGTCATTAAACAGTACTTGGCATTAAAGCATTTGGAGAGAAAAAATGTTTACTTCCCCATCTGCGGCTGGCAATTTAAGCAAAGCTGGATTCAATTTACAAGTCAGAATAATTTTTAAATGTCCAGAAATAAATCACCAACTCTTTACAACGCTTAGGAAGAGAAAGGGAAAAGCAATGGGTGGTTTCTGGAGAATTACACTAACAATACTAAATACATTCCCCAAACAACAGGCTAAAGAGACAATTTAAAACAGTATATCCAGGCTTTAAAAAGAAAAAACATAGACATAAGGCCATTAGCCTCAATTTTCCGTCTCAAAATGTGACCTTTTTCTGCAGCCACCATGCATTAGCTATTAGCCAAAATGAGCAAGATCCTCCTTCTGGCCAGTGTGACTATGGAACCCAGGGAGGAGGAGAACGATCTGAAACCTACTTGGGACCCAGGAGGAAGACGTGCAGGGACTGGCTGATTACAAAACCAAGGGTCTTACGTGAGCCGAGACGTCACCCTGGTGGAAGGCCTTCCGCAAGGCCTGCGTGAGCCCTCTGGCTATATTGAGCTTTAAGGTTTCACTGCTCTGCACTCTCCTTTGGGTCAGAAAGAGAACTGTGGGGAGAAGAGAAGCGCGGCAATCAGCTGAGGCCACAGACCTTCCAATCACCCAGCCCCACCACCACCTTCTGCAGCTTCTGAGCGAAGCTGCTGAGTGCAGGTCCACCAACAACAGGGGGCCCTGGGGAAGCAGCTCTGTTGGGCCCACTCAAGGCCTAAGGAAAGAAGGCCTGGCCATTTGGGTGGCCCTAGTGGAGAGAGAGCTAGAATGCTGGTGGCACTTCATTTCTGACCAATGCTGCCTCTGACTTTGGAAGTTGGGCTCAGCGGTGCCTGCCCTGAGGGTCTGCATGCAAGGACATTCCCTGGGCAGCATTCCCAGAGGGCCTACCTAAGTGCAGGCCCTGAGCAGGTGCTGTGGCCTAAACAGCCCAGAATCAGGAAGGTGCAGTCCCCACCCCACAAGTGGGACAGAGACAGGGTTGGAGACCTGAGACAGAGAAGAGGCATCTGCGATTGCAGGTGATGGCGCTATTGGAGGGGAAGCCTAAGATGCTGCTGGAGGCCCCAGGAGAAGCATCCAGTCCCGACCTGGGCAAAGGGGTGGGGATCAGGGAAGGCTTCCTGGAGGAACTGAGCTTCCGCTGAGTCCTGAAGGATAATGGGAGTGAGCTGGCTAAGGTGGGAGGGACTGCCCCACCCACACCCACCAGAGGAAAGACAGTGCCAAACAGAGCGGAGGGAAGTGACTATTTCAGAACACAAGCTTAGGCTTGGTCCTGGGGCGACAGGAAGTGAAGGGTTTTAAGCTAAGGCATGCATTTCAGAAGGTTCCCTTGACTGCAGACTGGAGAACAGATTGGAGGGGGGAGTCCGGAGGCAGAGAGATAAATCTGGCTGTTGTTGCAGAAATTTAGGTGAGCGACGATGACAGTGTGAACGAGGGAAGAGGCGGTGGGGGTGGAGAGAAGGGGCACCTTCTCTCAGGAGGCAGAACTGAAAGGAACTGGTGACTGATTGGGGGTGGCTTGGGGTGAGGGGCTTGTGAAGAAGGGGCGGGGAGGATGTTCCAGACTTCTGCACCTAGCGGCTGGGGCCATCCGCCCCTCAGAGGAGGAAGCACAGATCTGGAGGGAGAGGAGGGGGAGTGGAAAACCAGATGGTATAATTTCTTGAGAAATAGAAAGAGACACTGTACTTTCTGCGATGCCTAGTTTCACAATTTCCCGTTTTAGAGTAGGCTATGTCTTGAGATATAATTTCACTTAATTCTTGGTGGGGTGAAGAGGAAGGCAGGATGCGAGCATCCAAGGCTGGCATGCTCTTTCCAGTAACGTGTCTAACGCTCTTCACGGCACACTGCCACGCGGCCCGAGCGCCATCCGTTTGGCCTGCCTGCTGCACTGGGAGGGGGGCTGCAAAGACAGCGCCCAGCACCCAACTTTGTCAAGAAGGTCTCCTTGTTTTAAGACCAAAGGAGATCCCAGGCACCCACAGAGAGTACCGCGGCTGTACCTTTAGTATCTGCTGATTGAGAAAATATGAGACAAAAAGCCTTTCTGATTTCTGCGGTACCTCCCAAGATTTTGTATTTTACTAATCACATCCTTCACTCATGTGGGACATCACTGACTTGCTCTACAGGCAAAATTCGGTGTGCATTTGCTTTCTCAGAGTCACTGGCAGAACAGGTTTGCCAGGGCCTCTGATACCAGGACTGATCCCAGGACTAAAATCTGTGTCCCTTAACACTCTTTCCTCTGCTCCGTCACTGCATGAAGATCAGGGGTTCTCAGCCTCGGCATGGCTGGCACTTTGGGCTGGATTACTCTTTGTTGTGAGACTGTCCTGTGCCCTGCAGGATGTTTAGCAGCCTCCCTGGTCTCCGTCTCACTAGATGCCAGGTGCACCCTCCTTGTCCTCCAAGTTGTAGACACCCAAAAACGTCTCCAGACATGGCCAAACATCCCCAAGGGGGTGGGGAGGGCAGGGAGCAAGAGCACCCCTGGTGAGAATCACTGGTCTCAAAGAAATCTAATACTTCTTTTTCTCTGAGGCGGGGATGAGCTTGCTGCTCTTCAGTAAAATCAGGATGGCGGACTCTTACCTGTCTTCACCAGGAGCTTGCTGGACATCTGACACTCCAGGTTGGACGCCACTCTGCCTGTCGTGACCACAGCAGTCGACACGGCGGGACGAGCAGCATCTGTGTTTTCTGCTGGCACAGGTGGCAGCCGCGTCGCCCTCACGGGTGCGGTAATGGACGTCAAGGCCGCTGGGCCTGTCAGCGGGCGTGTGGTGGACGCCCTGGGACTGTCTGGCTGGGCGGGGGTTGGGAGGCCTATGTGCATGGCTTGTGGTTTCCTGGGGAGGTGTGTTGTGGACAGGAGGCCAAAGGCAGTGCCCACATCCCCCTGCATGGCTGTGTGAGCACTCACAGGGGGTGCCGTTCTGGCAGACATGTAGGCTGCTGTGAACAAGAAGGCTGGATGGGCTGCCCCCGGTGTCACCTTTGGGCCAGATGCTGCAGTGTTGGTGACATTTTTAGCTAGAGCAGTGGTCAAACTGCTCTTGACTAATCCTGAGGCCACAGCTGAAGAGCTGCCGCCAGTACCCTTAGCAACTAGAGCTGCAGACATGGCCGGTGGGCTTGGTTTCCTCCAAAACAAGGTGGCTGCTGCTGCTGCTGTTGGTTCTGCCTTGGACGACACTGAGGAGTCCACTGCAAAGAGAGAAAAAGCAAAGTCTGTCATTGGCCCACAGTGCACAGGTCCCTTGTCATGGTGATGAATGGATGTAACTTATGGGTTTGCTCGGGTGAAAAGTCTCTGTGTTCTTGAATTTAGGCAAAACAGCCTTAGGCTCATTAAGTTGATTAACCATAATGAGAATGCCACTTATAGCAAAGCTACAGTTGGTAATAAGGACGCTTGAATTGTAAATACTTTCCAAAAAATCAACTCAGCAGAGAATCAAGGACATGCCTAGTGGGGCTGCTAACTCAGTCTCCATCCTGAAAGGGTGTGCCTGCTCCTTCTGAGCAAAGCGGGGTGCCTGTGTTGAGCTTGAAGATGCTTTGGCCATTGAAGCAGCCACACCTATTTTTGAGTGCCAGGAAACAAACTACCTGCATTAGTGGCTGCACCTGTCCATTTCTCAGGGTGCTGAGAAGCCAGCAGTACTTTGGATGGGGTCCTGAATAAGGCGCTGGTTGAGAGAGGAGGAGACTCAGCAGCAGAGAGGTATCTCAGGATACTCTGGAATGGTGTGGAAGCATTTATCACAGGAGATGGATGGATGTCACTGGGAATTTGGGAATTTGTATCTATTCCACTGGAAAGCATGTCCTGCAAGCTAGCTGTGGAACTTAGACTTGGAGAAGTCAACAAGAGAGGCTGTGCTGGATGGGCAGGCCGCTGCAGGTGGTGGTGAGACACAGACCGTTGACTTGTAGGTGGGTAATCTTCAACCTCAGCTGTTTGGAAATCTCCCAAATGGTTGTTATTGTTTATGGACAAGAAGTCTGTGTGGTTCCCAACCACAGCAACATCTGACTGTTGAAAGGGTTGGTTGGAGCTTGTGCCAAGGACGGGATCCCGAATGCCAAAGGCTTCTGCAGGTGGTAGATGCCCAGTGGTATCTTTGACAGCTTGAGATTTGATTGTACTGGCAGCTGACGTTAAACCGCTGGCAGCAGTAGTTGAAGCTGAATGAGTTTTCCAACTTGTGGAGTTAATTACATGCTCATTTAAGTCATAATTCATTTGCTGCAGCAGGCCATACATTGTTGGTTCTGTGGGAAGGGATCCCGTTTCTGGCGAAAGAGAACTCCAGAAAACATCTATGATGGCTGTCTTTGTCCCGTCTCCTGTTGCTGAGAAATCATAGACCTCGCCAGAGGAGGGAAATGCTGTCACCTGTTTGGAAGCTGAAACTGGCAACTCAGAATGGCCCATCGCAGCTGTGAGAGTCTCTGGCTTGGTGCTGGAAAAGCTGGGAGATGGGGAAACAGTCTGGGAGGATCGTACAGAGGGGATGGAAGGTGGAGGTAATTGTGAAGGAAGGAGAAGCGTTCTTGGTGTTGTAACGACAGTCGATGGAACGTGATCAATGCTAAAAGTAGAAGTGAGTCTATTTACAATGTGAAGACTGGGAATCTCCTTACTTAGATGCATCTGGAGAGCAACTGTCAAATTTGCCTCTTCATTTTTCTTTAGAACAGCTGTCAGGCCCTCTTCTTTGTGCGGGGGAAAAGTCCAAGCTGAAGGAAGAAGACCAGGAAATTTGCTTGAGAGCAGGAAGTCTGTAGCTGCAGCAGGAGGGATCCGGCGTCGCCCTCCTCTTGAGGAGTTGGCATTCGGGGCACGGCAGAAGGGGAGGCATGATTCTGTGCCTGCTGGAGGAGAGCCCGCGTGGCGGGAGGGTCTGCTGCCCAGCTGTCTGACAGCGGTGCAGGAACCGCCCCGGAAAGGCTGGCTTGCCCTTGGCTGGACGTGGTGAGAGGCGGAGAGAAAGGCACCACAGGGGAAAATGAGTGTCCTGCCGAAAGGGTGGGCCCTTCGGAATTCTCAGGAGCTGGGGACAGGAGTGGGGGCTTAGCAGAGTTGTCTGCAGTAGCAGGCACTGGCTTTCTGCTGGTCCTTTCTACTGCTGCAGACCCCACAGTCTGGGAAAGTGAAGGCCTGGCCTCTCGGATGGCTGCTGCTGCTCCATTCCTGAAAGCTGGCAAAGACACCCGTGTGTGCACTCTTTCAGCCACCTCAGCTTCCACTGGCGGGGCGGCTGCAGGACTGGAGGCGACTTTCAACACTGACCAGGAGGGGGTTTCACCCGGAAGCTGAAGACGTCCAGGCCGCAGGGGAGGGGGAGACAGATGGGCCAGCTGTGCCTCGGAGCTCAAAATCTCACGTGTGGGGGAGCCTGCTGAGTGAGGACGCTCTGTGGGGAAAGGCTCAGAGTACTGCTCTGTGGAGGATCCAGACAGACCTAGACGAGGCATGCCTAGCGAATGCCGGGCATTTCTGGACGGAGCATGGCTCATTTTCTCGGCAGATGGGCTTAAGGGATTAGCTCTGCTTTGACTTGAAGAGGAGTTAGTCAGGGCTGTTTGGGGGAATAAAGGCACTTTGGTGGGTCGCTCTGCTGGCTTAGAAAAGATGATGGAATGAGGTGAGACTGGAGCCAATGGGGAGGATGAAGCTGAGGGGAGCAGTGGGAGAACGTCTGACCTTGGGGAACGCTGTTTTGAAATGAAAGGAGTCCCTACCCACACTGGCTGAGAGAGGAGGACAGCGCTCAAGGCTGACACTGATGGGAGAGTGGACAACCCGGGGAGCATGCTGGTGTGGGGCAAACCTGACACGGCAGCTGCTTCTTTTCCCCCTTGAGGTCCTGGCTGGGCCAAAGACTCAGAGGAATCCTTGGGAGGCTTGAGGGAGGTGCTGTGTCCACTTCCTTGGTACGAGGGAGAAGGGAAGTCCCCGTGAGCCCTGGCTCTGCGCTGGGTCCCGGGCTCAGGTGCTCGGGTGAGCAGCAGCACGCTGGCGTTGTCAGGGGACGGTCCCAGCGCACTCCTGATCCTGTCCACTGCCGAGGAAGACTGGACTTCTGAGAAAGGCCATGTTGGTGACATCGGTAACAATTTCCCGTGAGGAAATGGCTCTGGGGTGGGGGTGACAGTGGCCTGTAGATTGTCTGTCCCTGTGAAACAAAAGATCAACCAGTCAGGCCTCAGATAACCGTTAAGTACCTGCTGTGGGAGGTCCTGGAGAGAAGGGGGAACAAGAGAGGGCCACGCGCTCAGACCTCACGGAACTTCTACCCCAGCACAGAAGACTCATTAACACACTCAAACAATGAGTTCAGTGATGATGACACGCAAACGCTGCAGCTAACCTCCAGGGCAGGGCTGGCGAGGAGTCTCTGAGGGATGGATGGTTAAGCAAAGACGGGGAAGACACCTTGTGTTTTAAATCGTTTTTCTGTACCACCCACAAGGGTTGCACTGTGAAAGCCACAGTCTGCATCAAAGAAGGACGTATCTTCCTGCCATGGCCAGCGACACCAAAATACACCTCATCCAAGAACCCAAAGTGGAGAATAAAAGGACTGTGTGTCTGAGGGAGATGTCTATTCAGGACCCGAAGGCATCTCAAGCAGAATGACTGGGGTCACCTATGTCTAGTAGATGGCACCCAGGAGACAAATTTATCTTGCTGGATTTAAAAGGATTTCTGACACTATCATTCATGCCATTCAAATAGCAAAGGGGATGTCTTTCAGATTAGCCTATTTCCGAAAGAAGAACTATTCACATCCCACCCAGGACTAGAGTCGCTGCTCACAAGGCCTGGTGGTGCTGAGAGCACCTGCAGAGATACAGACTGTTGAAGCTACAGTGAGAAACTGTGGGCAGAAAGGCAAGTGGACAGGACACAAAGTGGCGACCCCACCGGAAAGGAGGCAAGGGAACAACTGGTCAGAAAGCTGGAAATTTCACACTCAAGAAGAGAAACAGGAGCTGGCCCAGTGGTGTAGCGGTTAAGTCTGGCTCACTCTGCTTTGGCAGCCCAGGATTCACAGGTTGGAATCCTGGGCGTGGACCACTCGTCAGCCATGCTGTGGCAGCAACCCACATATAAAGTAGAGGAAGACTGGCACAGACGTTAGCTCAGGGCTAATCTTCCTCAAGCAGAAAAACAAAAAAAATCAAGAAAGATTGGCAACAGATATTAGCTCAGGGCTATTCTTCCTCACCAAAAAAAGGAAAAAAGGAAGAAGAAGAAGAGAAACCACCACCTGCCTACTGATTCTCTGGTGTCCCTTCCCATGGTTCTGTGGTGTGGATGGTGTTGATGACCCCAGAGGTGGCTAGACTCCCTTAAATAATAATTCAAATTAAAAAGAAAGAAAAAGTACTTCTAGAACTTTCTACATTACTAGCTAAAAACATTAGAACCATCTGACAGAAACAAACAAGTCAAGAGTTTGAAGTCAGAAAATCTGGTTTGAAGTGGAGTACGGGGATGGAGGTGAAGATGGGTGAATGCACAGGAGCAAATCCGGATTCTAGAACAACCATTCTGGCTATGGGGTGAAGAATAGACTGGAAAGGGCAAGAGTGGATGACAGGAGGCCAGTGAGGAGACACCCACAGTGGTCCAGGCATGGGATGAAAGGAAAGTGGTAAAGAGGAGTTGAGCCATGGTAGCAGACTGAAACAGATCATCCTTCATGGTCCCTTTCAATTTTCAGAGTTCAGGATAATGCTTGTGTTTGTCCATGTTTAATGGCTGCAAATTCTCCTATATGCCTCCCGCTGAGAGGCGAGGGGTGTGTGCCCTCCCCTTGAACCTGAGCAGGCTTGAGACTGTTCAACCAATTAGACTCTGGCAGAAGTAACGCCATCGTCATGAAAGGCCAGGCAGCTTTCACTTGGTTTCTTGGAAGGCCTGCTCTCCATATGCTCCCTCCTGGAACCCAGCCTCCACTCTGTGAGCAGCCCAAGCCACATGGAGAAGCCACGTGTCAGCACTCCAGTCAAAAGTCCCAGCCGAGCCAAGCTTCCCAGTCAGCCCAGCCCAGGCAGCAGACAGCGAAGGAAGAGGCCTCTGGATAATTCGAGCCCCCAACCATTTGAAGCACCCCGGCTGTCTGGGTCTTCCCTCCTGAGCTCCTAGTCATCATGAAGCAGAGACAAGCAATCCCCACTGCGCTCTGTCTGAATCCCCGAACCCATGAGCATAACACAATGACAACACTGAGCCTGGGGAGTCTGCAGCGCAGCAGTGGTGACCGGCACAGGACAGGGCTGGGTGCCTCACTTCTGGGAAGTGAGTCTCTATAGCTTTAATTAGATTCTCAAAAGGATTCAGAAGAAGAAAAACAGTTAAGAACTCTTAATTTCAATGAAAACTACTTCTGTTTTATATGCAAGATTTAAAAATTATGTCAATGCTAATAAATAAAATATATCTATATTAATTAAAGTTGTGTCATAGAAGGGATAAGAAGGAAAGAAAAATTTTGAGGAGGGAAATGAGTGGTAGATGGTATTTATTAAGAAGAAAGTGAAGGTAATTGGGAGAAGCAAGGCAAAACCGAATTACAGAGAGCTTAAAACACACTCGAAGGAAAGCAGTGAAGTAGAAGTTGATATAGGTGGTGTCTTGCACGGATGCTGAGGTATCCCCATGATCTTTGTCTCTTGGTAGTAACATCTTGGTGTGACCCTCTCCTCGAGTATGAGCAGAACCTGAGACTTGCTTCTAACGAGCAGAACATGGTAAAGGTGATGGCACGTCGCTCCTGTGCTTGTATCATCTTATCTAAGACTATCTCGCTGGCAGACTTGCTCTCCATCAAGGAGAGCCACACTGGGAAAGCCCACGTGGCAAAGATCTGTGGGTGGCTTCTAGAACTGCAGGCAGTCTCTAGGAACTACAAGTGGCTGCTCAGAGCTGAGAGTGGCCTCCAGCTGACAGCCAGCGAGAAGCCAGGGCCTTCAATACAGCAGCCACAAGGACATGAGTTCTGCCAACAACCTGAGTAAACTCGGAAGTGGATCCTTCCCAGGCACGCCTTCAGATGAGAACATGGCCCAGCTGCAGTGACGACTGCCACCTTGTGAGCCCTTGTGCAGAGGACCCTTGTGCAGAGAAGCTGCGCCCAACCTCTCGACCCTGAAAACTGAGATAGTAAGTGTATGTTGTTTTAAGATGTGAAGATAGCAACAGAAAACTAATGCAGGTAGGAAGGACGGGGCTGTGGAAGCTGTATGGCGAAGCAGGAGTGCAGGAGGAAGGATGGAGCACAAGGCACCACAGCTGAAGAGTAGCAAGAGGGATGGTCAGAAGTGGCCATCAGGATAGGAAGAAAGTAGCAGAAGTTACTATGTTTGTTTGGAACATCACAGAGAACAAGCCGTGAAATTAAAACTCTAACACAGCACCTGGGACTCAGAGGAAGTTATCTAAAGAGAGAAACAAAGCCACAGAGGCAAACAGCAGACACATTAGAATGTTGCTATCAAACAGGTTGGACTCTTCTGTTTAAATCCGTTTTTTTCAAGGAAAAAACCCCCCACACCATTCTAATCAAATTACTGAGTTCTTATTTTTCTCAATGAACTCCCATTGACTCTCCAATCTCTTCCCCCCCCCCCAAAAACCCATAACTTTCTTCTACTTAGAATGACATGGATTATTCTTTGCTAACAAATACGGTAACGGTCTTCAAAAGATGCAAGAAAGCACATAAGTCCCACACACTAGAGAGGGAGACGAAAGACAGCAGAGTTTTCCTGCACACCCCCAGCCTGGCTATCCTTTCATTACAAATATCACCCACTCCAGGGACAAGAAGACAAGGTCTTCTCTTAGAAGACCGTGTTTCCCACAAAGGGACAGGTCATCTAAAGAATCTGAAAGGGAAGTAGCTTAAATAGTAAGGAGCTTTAAGGAGGCTCGGAGTGAAGAAAGATAGGGAGCAGATCCACACTTATGCTGGAAATGAGTGAAAGCAGGCAAGCTGAAGACCCTCAAAATAATGGAGACAAGTTAAAATGAGTCACCTCTTCCCTTCTCAAAGAAACAAAAACAGATAGTCATACAAACCCTCCTCAACAGACAGTTGACACACGTACTTAAACTAGGCTTGTTTGAGCCAGGTTTAAATAAAACTTCTCGGAGCTTCAGGAAGGTGGTAAGTCGCTCCCATCAGAACAGCACACTTAATAACAGCCTGAACAGATACGCACAAACGGGGACTATCGAATGCTTCTGCTGCCTGCTGAGTCTGCACAGAGTCCCATGAGAGCTCAACTCAGCCTTGAACCAAGAGGCAGGAAGCAGATCCGCAGAGTAAGACATGAAGAGCTGAGACAGTGCTCGGCCAGGTTAGGATGCATAGAGTCTGTCACGGACTAGTGTCAAACACGGGGAGAAGTCTGTCCCTGGTTTCCCCAGGCCTTGGCGGCCACACAGCAACCCGGCAGCCTGAGGACGGCTGGGCTAGGCCTCCTTGCCCGAGGCGCTCTGGGAACCCCGCCAGCAGCCACCCAGGGCCACCTCACGGAAGCCCAGAGGGACGCCAGGCTCCCCTGCCGCCTTCTCTCCACCCCGAGCCTCTCTTCAGTCCCTAGGGCGGTGTCAGTCCCCTGCTCATGGCTGTTTTCATCCCAGACCCCAAGTAAAGACCCTCCTTTTCCAAGCCATCAGCCTGCGCCTGAAGGCGTGTCTGCTTCAGGTCAGAGGGCCTCCAGGCTGCCCTGGATTGCTCCCCGATGCCTCCAAGTCCTCTCCAGCGCAGCTGTCCCTGCGGCCCCTCTCAGCAGGGTTGGACCCTTCCTTGCTGCTGGAGACCCCCGGCGAGGACAGGACAGCGTCCAGGCAACCTCGGGGAGGTGCGCGTTGTGTCACTGCCCACCAGCAGGCACGCTTCATCGCAGCCCTGGAAGGAAAGCAAACCTCCTCGCCAACAGCTCTTAAATGTAGGAAACGAATGCAACCAATTCATAAACATTAATAATTATCCCAAAATCCTCTTCCTTGTATGTCAGAGAAAAATATCTGCAGCTTTCTACCAGTCCCCAGAGTCAGACCACCTGGATTCAAATCCCACTCCTCCACTTGCTAGAAGTGTGACCTGGGACAAGTTACTTAACCTCTCTGTCCCTCAGGCTCCTCCCTTGTAAAATGGGGACAATTACAGTACCTACCTCATGGTACCAAGACAAGGGCCGTGCAATTGGTTTTAAGAATTAAAATGAGGTGATGCACGTAAAGCACTTAGAACAGTGCGGGGCACACAGCGCCCAAAAATGCTAGCTAGTATTGGTATCGTGATGGTTATCATTATGTGTCCAGCCCAGCGTAGGTGTGGATGTACTCAGAGCACCCAGGTACTGCTTAGAACCGAGAAACGCCTGCAGATCATGCCTTGTCACAATCTCACACGTCTGCGGAACCCCTTAGAGTTTGCAAAATACTTTCACACCCTCGTCCTGCCTGTTCCTCACAGTACCTGTGAGGAAGAAGATAAAGGTTATGATTCCCACTTCATGATGAGGAACCCAGGGTCCAGGGAGGTCCAGTGCTGGCTTGGCCAGGATCACGCTGAGAGTTACCCTGTAGCCACGTATGACGCAAGCCCCTTGACCTCAGATCCAAGGCTCTCTATTCCACGCTGGAAGGAATAGGTCTTGCTCCATCCTCAGGTCTGGGGTGGGCTCCATCCTCCCAGAGGGACCCCAACAGACAGGAGACCACACAGTAGCTGCTTCTCTCTTCTGAGTTTGTTGATGAACTCCCTCTTTGGTGCTGCTTGGGCAAACATCACCCAGTGCAGCTCTAACTCACCGAGACCTGCGAGGCTTTGACTCCCAGAAGGCCAGAAGGGGGGGGGGGGGTTAAACACCATGCCATGCTGAAGCACCTGCTAAACACCCCCGCGCCCAGCAGTTCTGAAGTTTGGCGCCTGTACCTTCTTGCCTAAGACGGCTTCTCCCGGGACTTTTTAAAATGAAATGCGCCAGTTAACAGAATCAAATGGCTCTTCCTTGAAGTGATGCCAGCAAACAGAAGGTTCTGCTTACTGTCGAAGCATTTAACTTTCAAAGATCTTTCACAACTGTTTTCTTTTTTTAGAAAAAAGTTTATTGCTTTCAAATCCTTTGTGAAACAGGTTTAAAAGTAAAGTTGATTTTTCTCCTATTTTAACAGGATATAATTTCACTTTCATTTTTTAAAAGCTTGGTTTACACGATCATTACAGAAAATTTGGAAAAGTAGAAAGAAAAGAAAGAGAATCTCATGCCTCCCTCAGCCGTCTCCACATGCACGTCCCCCACATCGAGAAAACCAGGATCCCGCTGGGGCAAATTGACCTCCGGACTGCATTCTAGGAAAGCTTTGACTTGCTCGCTTTTCAGACCTGTGAGCACACTGCAAGTGCAACTTTGCACCTGCTTTCTCTCTTTAACATTATATTAAAGCATTTTTCCATATTGGATAAGGCTGCATATTATTTCCACTAAGATGTGGTATTATAATTTGTTTAACCATAAACCCCCAACTGTTAAGATATAGGTTGTTTACAAATTTTCAGTATTGTAAATAAGGCTTCATCACCTCCTTCCAATTTTGTCGTCACAATCCCCGTGCAGCAGGTGGGACAGACACAGTGACCTCCCCTTATGAAGTAGGACCCTCGCACAGAGACCATCTGCACAAAGAAAGTACATCTGCAGGATTCTTTCCTCCCCACGCCCTGGCATCCTTCGGACCCTCTGGATGGGGTCATTCATAAGTTTAAAAACTTCATCCCACAAGATGGCCTACACTCAACCACAGAAAACACAAGCAGCCACCAACAACTGACCTTCCCAACCAGGACAATCCTATTAGCAAACCTTTCCAAATTTTCAGATTAGGTTTTACTCTTCATTCTAACAGCCCAAGAGGAGTTGAAAGCCTGGAGACACGGGATTCTGTACTAAAGAAAAGCGGCAACAGGGGCTTGGGGAGGGGCCAGAAGGGCCAGAAACAGGCGTTACCAGGCTTCTCGTCATGCGGAGAGGTTTCACTGTGAACCCTTCTAAGTGACAGTCCCATGACTAAGATGTCACTGTTCCCAAGTTCTATGGAGTACTTTTCCCTTTCTGCTTAGTATCATAGCTGATTACTCTCTTATTTGCTCAATCACTTAACATCTATCCCACAAACATATACTGAATGCTTTATCTGATAGTCACTCCCTTACCAAGTTAGCAAACCGAACCCTCCCTGGGAAGGTGTTCCTAGGTCCCAATTCAGAGTGTGGGTCTGGAGGTGGGGCAGCCGGTTCAGAGCCTGACGGCCTTGTCCCAACTGTGTGAACTTAGGCAAGTGCCCTACCTCTCTGTGCCTGTTTCCTTCTTTCTGAGATGAGGAGAGTAATAATCGCCGTCTGAGGCTTAAAGACAACAATCCGCATAGAGTATTTGGAACACATCCTGGGACCCAGTCAGCAGCCAATACATGTTACTTATCATGATTATCATCAAAGTGCACAAAATCTAATTAAGAGGTTTCCGAGTCATATCTTTTTTCTAAACCATGATAAAAACAAATTCTTACATTCCCACTTGTGGTAAACTTATTCTATCTTCCTGGGAAGAGTTCACATTTCTTACAACGACTCTCTTTTCTTCAACCGTCGTTCTCCAGTGAGCACCTGGGCAGCCCAGCTGGCTTTCTTAGCATCGGTCAGACCACTGAGCTTCGCATTAGAGCTCCCCCTGAAGTCTGCCGATTCCCACGGTTACGCATGCGGTTTGGGAGATGACTTATTCAGCACAGTTGCAAAGTGAACACTTTCCCATTAAGATTCCTTACAAATCTAACTACAAGTATAGCTGAGACGCTGAGAGGAGAGAGCAGAGACAGAACAAGAGTTTCTCATACATATATGCTCATATTATACATATATATATACCCACACACACATATATGAGAATAATTTCAGAACCAAAATTAATCCAGAAATGCAAAACCTAAACAAATTAACCTAATAAAAGGACCCACTTTTGAAAAAGACACTAGGCCTGGATATTCAGCTGTGCACTAGCTAACTTAAAAAAATAGGTAATTCTAATGTTTTAAACTAATTCAGGTCTTCAAAATATACGAAAACATCTCCTAATTTGTTTTATGAAACCAGTATTGCTTTAATATCAAAATCCAAATAAAGATACATTAAACAAATAAACAATGATCAAAAACACGTAAATGAATACTGGACAGCCAAGCAAAACTCTGTGTGTGTGTGTGTTGGGGGAGATTGCAATAAAAAACAGAAACCTACGTACACTCCAGGACCACATTTGTGCAATTATATAAAAATTACCCATGTGTGTGTATATATATAAAATAAATTATTTAATGTGTAAATTATTAATCAATAAATAATAAAAATGTTGTAAAGTCTGTGGCAGTCAACACAAACACATATACAAGCACATGCACAAAAGATACACACACAAGAGGAGCATGTAAGACTTTTCACTGCATTTAAGGACCAGACGGCACAATCCTAGGCCAAGCTCTAGACTCAGTGTCTTCCTCAAGTTCACATTTGCAGCCCCAACCTTCTTGCACCACCTACATTGTTGCTTATGATAGGCAGAGACCTTCCCATTCATTCTGCATCTCGGAGGATATTTTGTTAGATTGAAAAGAAAATAATCCTGTATTAGAGACATCCAGACAAACTGACATTCTCCAAAACTGCGAATAAGCGAACATAAGCATGTCCAACATCTGTTCCAGTAAACACAAGTCTCATGAGATGATTTGAGGCGAAAAAGATTTGTATTCAAAACAGCTCAGGGAATCTCTTATGGGAGATTCCCAGTAAAGACAAGTACACTAAAGTCTCTGAAAAGCTCTGTGATAAACGGAAGTACTGAGTAATCTAGAAAATACCAAACTAGTTGACTGCGGAACTCTTTCTTCTTTTTCTTTTTTGCACGATACCAGTAATATCCCAAGGAACCATGGCTCTGAAGAACACCTTGAGGGAATTCTAGCTTAAGATCACTCCAGAGTTGGAAGGTTTTGCCCCGGAGCAATTTCAGACGCAGAGGAAAACCAAAGAAGAAATGACGGGTGGACCAAGCCCTCGTGGAATCAGAAACCAAATTCTTCATCATCATCTAGCTGGTAAGTCCCGCTCCTGCGTGCTCGTTTCCCAGTATGCGTTACCAGACTCGTTCACGAACTCCTCTACAGATGCGCATCACTTGAGATGGCAGCAGGTGAGCCCCAGGGAACCTGACAAGAGCTGTGGCAGATGAGGAGGACCAGCGTCATTATACTGACCGGCTCTAACGCCTTCTTGGGGCACTAAGTTAATTTACGCAAAATGGTAATATCACTAACTTGATCATTGTTCCCCCCTGACTGGAGACATGAGGAAAATGCCCTGGAAAGGCTGTGCCATGCTTCACAGACACTGATGTTCTTCCCACGATTAGGTCCTAAAACCTGCAGGTATCTGTGCGGGGGCCCAAGAAGCCAAACATGTTGCCAGTGTTAATAACAAATATTACTAACTCTTAATTCATATTAATTGGTGACTGATTTAGGCATAAGTTTTACTACAGAAGTCTGACTTCATTACTATGAACATCACTATTGCAGGATTTGTTAATTCAGATTCTTATAAAAAGAAATTATCAAGCTTCTCTATTAGGACTGAATAATGATTAAACTAATTGCCACTAAGACAAAAAAAGATGCAACTTAGTCTAAGTAGACAATTTTCAAACCCTATTAGAAGCACCAAAACTCAACAAGAGAGCCAAGATGTTCAAATCATTTTTATTTATAGTTGATTTGCTTTACTGTTTACATATGTGGTCATATCAAGATAGCCTTTATTTTTAAAATTCTATAATTTAGACATTTCTAACCGAGACTACATTTTCTCTCTTTTGGTATAAAATAGTAAGATCTATCTATATTAAGTTTAAACTTATTCCATCAACAAAAGTTCCATTTCTATCTTCCAAGGCCTCAGCTTACCAAGTGATAACCAAAACCACTAGACATAATTTTTCAGTATTGACAACAGATTTTCCTTTATCCTTCCAGTCTCCTCCAGGCCAGTCTGTGACTAGCGACAGCGTCTTGAGATGTCTGACCAAAACGAGGGGCGCCCACAAGAGGGAACTGAATGCTGGTGCTCTCTTCACTTGGCCTTCCTGGCACAGACGCCACTGACTGGGGAGAAGCCAGGACAGATGGCACACCAACTGATGGGAGTCAGGGAGGAGATGCCGTGTGCGTCTGCCTAACTGCCACATCCTTGAAGGGCCAGAGTCCACAGCAAAAGCATCCTACCATAGACATGAAACTTATCCTTTCCACATCCATCCAGTAAATCTGCTGAGGACCTGCTGCACGCCGGACAAGAGCATCTACTTAGTGTCTCCTGTAGCCCAGCATTCCTCTAAGTATGGACAAATAGTAACACATTCAATCCTCACAACACTCTATCAGGAAGATGCTTGTGATGGTTGACTGTGTGTCAATTTGACTGGGCCATGGGGGGCCCAGATTAAACAATATTTCTGGGTGTGTCTGGGAGGGTGTGTCTGGATGAGACTTGCATTTGGATTGGTGGACTCAGCACCGTGGACTGCCCTCTCCAAGGTGGGCGGCCTCCTCCAATCCCTTCAGGGATTACACAGAACAAACATCTGAGCGAGAGAGGATCTGTTCCCCTCCCACCTGTTGAGCTAGGACATGTGTCTCCTCCTGCCCCTGCACGGGGATTACACCACGGGCTCCCCTGCTTCTCAGGTCTTCAGATTTGGGCTGGAACTACAACACGGGTTTTCCAGGGTCTCCAGCTTGCCAGCTGCAGACAGTGGGACTTCTCAGCCTCCATAATCACGTGAGCCCAATCCTCACAATAAATCTCCTTTTGTGTGTGTATATATATCCCAGGCAGTGTGGCCCCAGAGACCATGTTCTTAACCACAGCTATATCCTGCCTTGATATAGAGCAGCACATAAGATGAGGCCCCACACCCCAACATGTATTCTTTAAGGAACTTGAAAAAGGCCCACCTTTCAAAGATCTCACTTTTTAAAAACAAATCGCTTAGCACAAGACTTCCAAACGCTAGTCCAAACTCCAATCCAATGCCTGGTTTTCACCCAACCAAGATGAAACAAGAGATATAGCTATAATTGTGTGTGTGTGTGTGTGTGCACGCGCGTTGTCACCAACTTTCTTGGTCTACAGTACAAGCCTCCATTTTTAGTGTCAAAATTCCTTTCTGTTCTAAATTATAATGACAGCAGGTGTAACCATTGTTTTGTTCATGCCCTTACTTGACAAAATTAAAAGTTAGCAAATCTAAACTGGGCTTCCAAAGTTCTTTTTACTAGTCCGTGAGCTCTCCAAGTCTGAAAATCAGTGATCTACTTTTTTTGAAGCAGACCTGAAGTTTCCTTTCATAGGGAAGTACCACTGAAACAGGCATTTCACACTTGTCACTGATGGAGTGGGGGAGCTGGGAGGAAATGTGAGCAGGGTCTGACCTCAGAGCAGGAGCAGCGGCCTCCACAGAACATTCTGACTCTAAGGGTTGGGAGGGGCCAGTCTGGACGACCAAGGCAAAACTCTCCCGTCCTCTGATGGCCCCAAAAGAAAGAGGAGCTCTCCTGAGATGAAGAGTTTATCCAGCTGGTTTTCCACACCTCCTGCTCCAGTACCATTATAAATGCACAGCTTGTTGAAGTTAAAAACACACACTATTATCCTCAAGATAAATAACAGACAATTCCAACTTCTACTCTGCATTGTTGACACTATTATTTCCACAGTAAATAATTGTTAGAGGCATTACTAGTGAAACAGTGGCATGAATTGTTGACTTCTTACAAATACCAAGAGAAATTAAATGTTTCTTGTGGCACTTGGTTGGGTTGTTAATTACTTGTAATTGAGCCTGAAATCCTGGCTCTTTTCAAAAATAAAAATAGTGACAAACATATGTCACTGTCGCATATAGAAATCAATGTTTCTATTACATAGCCTTCATTAAAATCTATTTTCTCTCAAACTGGATTGAAATATTAAATAATTTAACCCTAAATCTCTTTGAGTAGGGTGAATTTGTTACGTTTTTATTCAGAATTCTGAGACTTTAACTGGTTATTTTTCATGCCAACCTCTATCATGTAATTCCCATTTTCAAACACCCAGTCTATTTAAGAATAGAAAAAGCACTACACATGTGGAAAAAAAGTAATTTAAATCAGTGCCAAAAGAACTATTGGGAAAAAATGAAATTTAATAAAAAAAGGTAAAGATTATTTTATAGCTTTAACTGCAACTTTAGAGCATTTTAACAGTGCTGAACAATGTAACTGACTTTATAATATCAAAACAGGTAGAAAGCAAAAGAATAACTTTATTCTGTGAATCCAAAAGTCAGAGATCTTCACAGCGCCTCAACTACAGCCACTAACTACGTACAGGACAAAGTCAGAGCCCAGACTGCTTGAAAAGCAATTAACAGAACAGATTAACGCAAAGCAGTCTCCAATACGTAGTCGGCTCTGCTGGGAGTCCACCCATCTCAGTGAACTCAAAGATAAAACGAGCATCATGGAAAGCTCATGCTTGCCGAGGGAGCAGACACCTCAGGCGCAGGCCAGGAGACACGGGTCTGACCGCGGCTCTCCCGCCTGCTCCCTTTTAGACGTGAAGCAAATCACTGTGCCCGACTGGGGCCAGGTTCCTCTTCTGTCACGTGAGACAGTAAAATGTAGTCATCTGTAAAAGCCCATTAATTATGGCATGAGTTAAACCAAAAAATCGTTTTTTAAATAGTTCTATCACCCTAGACACAGTTTAATCTTGCTCAACAAAAATTTTCTTTGCTCTAAAACCGCTCCTCTACCATCCAGCAATTTATAAAAGCCCCAGACCAGAAGGAAAACAATAAAAACATAGAATTAAGTCCTGAGGACTTGGAATTAGGTAAACTAAGTGATAATGAATTCAGAGCAGCTATAATCAAAAAACTCAATGAGGTAGAGAGAAAGACAGAGAAACAAGCCAAGTTCTGGAGTTACTTCACAAAAGAGATTGAAATCATAAAGAAGAATCAAACAGAATTACTTGTGATGAAAAACACAATGGACCAGATAAAACAGAATACGGATTCCCTGAATGCCCATGTAGACAACATAGAGGAGAAAATTAGCATAATCAAGGACAGACAGGCTGAATGGCGCCAGACAGAGGAAGAAAGAGAACTAAGAATTTTAAAAAATGAGGAAAATCTCCGAGAGATAATGGATTCAATGAGGAGTAAGAACATAAGGATTATAGGAATTCCTGAGAATATGGAAAAGGAAAATGGAGCAGAAAGTGTGCTTAACGAAATTATTGAAGAGAACTTCCCAAATCTAGGGATCGACAGAGAAATGTGTGTAGAGGAGGGTTTTAGATCTCCTAGATTTGTCAATGTAAAAAGAGCTACCCCACGGCACATAGTAGTAAAGTTGGCAAAAAGGAAAGATAAGGAAAGAATACTCAGGGAAGTAAGAAAAAAAACGAGAATAACCTGTAAAGGAGCCCCTATCAGACTGTCAGCGGATTTCTCTACAGAAACCCTACAAGCTAGGAGAGAATGGAGTGACATATTCAAAGCTTTAAAGGATAAAAATCTTCAGCCAAGAATACTCTATCCAGCAAGAATTTCCTTCATATATGAGGTAGAAATTAAATCTTTTCCAGACAAACAAAAGTTAAGGGAATTTGTAACTAAAAGCCCTCCATTACAAGAAATCCTCAAGAAGGCTCTCATACCTGAAAAAAGAAAAAAGGGAGAAAGGGGACACAATACACAGACTAGGGAGACCAATGGATAGAACCAGAACAGGATAACAAATATTCAATTATAGCATTAGGGTAAAGGTAAGGAAACTACCAAAACAAGGACGATCTTAGCACTCTAACTACAAATTAATAAGACGAGTTGGAATAAAAAAAATGAAAATAATTATTTAGGAGGGGAAGAGCAAAGGGTCTAAATCAGTACTGGTCAAGTAAGTAAGAGACCACCAGAGAATAGACTATATTATACACGAGATTCTAAATACAAACTTCAAGGTAGACACTAAAATAAAGTAGTGAACAGAGTCATAAATCATAAATAAGGAAAAATCTAAGAGACCCAGAATAAGAAATTGCAGTATTAAATGGGTAGTCTAAAGCAAACAGGAAAAGAAACACAGGAAAACAAGATAATGAGCGACAGATTAACAGCATTAAGTCCACATGCATCAATAATCACTCTCAATGTGAACGGATTGAACTCTCCAACAAAAAGACACAGAGTGGCAAAATGGATTAAAGAACAAGATCCAACAATTTGTTGCCTCCAGGAAACACACCTCAGCCCCAAGGACAAACACAGACTCAGGGTGAAGGGGTGGAGGACAATACTTCAAGCAAATAGCAAGGAAAAAAAGGCAGGTGTTGCAATTCTCATATCAGACCAAGTGGATTTCAAAATAAGAGAGGTAAAGAGAGACACAGAGGGACAATATATAATGATCAAAGGGACACTTCATCAAGAAGAAATAACGCTTATAAATATCTATGCACCCAACACAGGAGCACCAAGATTCATAAAGCAACTATTAACAGACCTAAAGGAAGATGTTAGAAACAACACAATAATAGTAGGGAACCTCAACACCCCACTCACATCAATGGACAGATCATCCAGACAGAAAATGAACAAGGAAATAGTGGAGCTAAATGAAAAACTGGAACAATTGGACTTAATAGACATATATAGATCACTTCACCCTGAAGGAGCTGAATACACATTCTTCTCAAGTGCACATGGAACCTTCTCTAGGATAGACCATATGTTGGGAAACAAGGCAAGCCTCTACAAATTTAAAAAAATTGAAATAATAACAAGCATCTTCTCAGATCATAGTGCTATAAGGCTAGAAATTAATTACAAGAATAAAGCTGAGAAAGGCACAAAGATGTGGAGACTAAACAACACACTACTGAACAAGCAATGGATCATTGAAGAAATTAAAGAAGAAATAAAAAAATACCTGGAAACAAATGAAAATGATAGCATGCCATACCAACTCATATGGGATACAGCAAAAGCTGTATTAAGAGGAAAATTCATCGCAATACAGGCACATCTTAACAAACAAGAAAAATCCCAAATAAGCAACCTTAAAGCACACCTAACTGAACTAGAGAAAAAAGAAAAAATGAAGCCCAAAGTCAGCAGAAGGAGAGAAATAATAAAAATCAGAGCAGAAATAAATACTATTGAAATGAAAAAGGCAGTAGAAAGGATCAATGAGACATAGAGCTGGTTTTTTGAGAAGATAAATAAAATTGACAAACCACTAGCCAGACTTACAAAGAAAAAAAGGGAGAAAGCTCAAATAAACAAAATCAGAAATGAGCGAGGAGAAATAACAACAGACTCTGCAGAAATACAACAGATTATAAGAGAATACTACAAAAAACTATATGCCAACAGAATGGATAACCTAGAGGAAACGGATAAATTCTTGGACTCCTACAATCTCCCAAAGCTCACTCAAGAAGAGGCAGACAATTTGAACAGACAAATCACAAGGAAAGAGACTGAAACAGCAATCAAAAACATCCCAAAGAATAAAACCCCAGGACCAGATGGCTTTCCTGGGGAATTCTACCAAACTTTCAGAGAGGATTTACTACCTATCCTTTTCAAGCTATTCCAAAAAATTAGGGAAGATGGAACACTTCCTAACACATTCTATGAGGCCAACATCACACTGATACCAAAACCTGACAAGGACACCATGAAAAAAGAGAACTACAGGCCAATATCACTGATGAACATAGATGCAAAAATTCTAAACAAAATTTTGGCAACCAGAATTCAGCAATTCATCAAAAGAATCATACATCAGGATCAGGTGGGATTCATACCAGGGACACAGGGATGGTTCAACATCCGCAAATCAATCAACGTGATACACCACATCAACAAACTGAGGAATAAAAACCACACGATCATCTCAATAGATGCAGAAAAGGCATTTGACAAGATCCAACAGCCATTTATGATAAAAACTCTGAACAAAATGGGCATAGAAGGAAACTACCTCAACATAATAAAGGCCATATACGACAAACCCATAGCCAACATCATACTCAATGGGCAAAAACTGAACCCCATCCCCCTGAAAACAGGAACGAGACACGGATGCCCTCTATCACCACTCTTATTTAACATAGTACTGGAGGTCCTGGCCAGAGCAATCAGGCAAGAAAAAGGAATAAAAGGAATCTAAACAGGGAGGGAAGAAGTGAAACTCTCGCTGTTTGCAGACGACATGATCTTATATATAGAAAACCCAAAGAATCCATTGGAAAACTGTTAGAAGTAAACAACTACAGCAAAGTTGCAGGGTATAAAATCAATTTGCATAAATCAGTAGCATTTCTATACTCCAGTAATGAACCAACAGAAAAAGAACTCAAGAATACAATACCATTCACAATCGCAACAAAAAGAATAAAATACCTTGGGGTAAATTTAACTAAGGAAGTGAAGGACCTATATAATGAAAATTACAAGGCCTTTCTGAGAGAATTGGATATGACATAAGGAGATGGAAAGACATTCCATGTACATGGATTGGAAGAATAAACATAGTTAAAATGTCCGTTCTACCTAAAGCAATCTACAGATTCAATGCTATCCCAATCAGAATCCCAATGACATTCTTTACAGAATTAGAACAAAGAATCCTAAAATTCATATGGGGCAACAAAAGACCCCGAATTTCTAAAGCAATCCTGAGAAAAAAGAACAAAACGGGAGGCATCACAATCCCTGACTTCAAAACATACTACAAAGCTACAGTAATCAAAACAGCATGGTACTGGTACAAAAACAGGTGCACAGATCAATGGAACAGAATTGAAAGCCCAGAAATAAAACCACACATCTATGGACAGCTTATCTTCGACAAAGGAGCTGAGGGCATACAATGGAGAAAAGAAAGTCTTTTCAACAAATGGTGCTGGGAAAACTGGACAGCCACATGTAAAAGAATGAAAATTGACCATTCTTTTTCACCATTCGCCAAAATAAACTCAAAACAGATCAAAGACCTAAAGCTGAGACCTGAAACCATAAGGCTTCTGGAAGAAAATGTAGGCAGTACACTCTTTGACATCAGTATTAAAAGGATCTTTTTGGACACCATGCCTTCTCAGAGAAGGGAAACAATAGAAAAAATAAACAAATGGGACTTCATCAGATTAAAGAGCTTCTTCAAGACAAATGAAAACAGGATTGAAACAAAAAAACAACCCACTAACTGGGAAAAAATATTTGCAAGTCATATATCTGACAAAGACTTAATATCCATAATATATAAAGAACTCTCACAACTCAACAACAAAACATCAAACAACCCAATCAAAAAATGGGCTGGAGACATGAACAGACATTTCTCCAAAGAAGATATACGGATGGCCAATAGGCACATGAAAAGATGCTCATCATCGCTGATCATCAGGGAAATGCAAATCAAAACTACACTAAGATATCACCTTACACCCGTTAGAATGACAAAAATATCTAAAACTAATAGCAACAAATGTTGGAGAGGTTGCGGAGAAAAAGGAACCCTCATAAACTGCTGGTGGGAATGCAAACTGGTGCAGCCACTATGGAAAACAGCATGGAGATTCCTCAAAAAATTAAAAATAGAACTACCATACGATCCAGCCATCCCACTACTGGGTATTTATCCAAAGAGCTTGAAGTCAGCAATCCCAAAAGTCCTATGCACCCCAATGTTTATTGCAGCACTGTTTACAATAGCCAAGACGTGGAAGCAACCTAAGTGTCCAGCAACAGACGAATGGATAAAGAAGATGTGGTACATATATACAATGGAATACTACTCAGCTGCAAAACAGAACAAAATCATCCCATTTGCAATAACATGGATGGACCTTGAGGGAATTATGTTAAGTGAAATAAGCCAGCTAGAGAAGGATAATCTGTGTATGACTCCACTCATATGAGGAATTTAAAATTATGGACTAAGAACAGTTTAGTGGCTACCAGGGGAAAGGTGGGGTGGGGGCTGGGCACAAAGGGTCAAGTGGTGCACCTACAACATGACTGACAAACATTAATGTACAACTGAAATTTCACAAGATTGTAACCTATCATTAACTCAATAAAAAAAAATTTTTTTTGCTCTATCTTTTAAGTCTCTTTTAATCGCCAGGTTTGGTTCTCCCCTCCATTTCTTTTGTTCCCTTATAACATCGCTGATGAAGAACCTGGGCCCCGGAACCTGCGGTGCTCCACAGTCTGGATAGCCAGTGCACAACGGTGCAGTTCCACATGCTCCTCTGTCCTCTGCGCTTTCTGCAAATGGAAAGTTGGCTCCAGAAATGGAAGTATTTACAACCTCACTTTTATTAATGTATAATGTTTTTAAGTGGGAAGTAACAGAAAGAAAAAGGCATTTAAATGAGGCCTGTATGAACTGTACCCTCCTCTTCCTCATGCACCTAGAGCACCCCTCTTTCCCAGGAGGAGTCACATGGGATGACCACAGTCCCTACCAACACCAAAGATTCTTCTCACTAGAAAGCCAGCTCTGGGCGCCTATGCATTAGAGAGATGGATTTTATCCCAGTTCTGGTCTTTGCAAAAGTTTCCCTTCGTCCTTCTATCTGCATTTGTCTCCTTTCTTCCTAGACCTCTAGCGCCCCTACATACAGAGCTCTTACATAAAGTGGCCCTGTCATATGGAGGCTGCCATCAGCAACCATTCCAGGAGGCAGCCCTTCAGCAGAAATATAGAAATATGCTGCCTGAGAAGTTTAAGCCCACCTCTCCTGGGGAAATAATCTCCAGAAGGCAACTTTAAAACAGCATCCAGCAGGAAAGGTGGAAAGTGAGAGATGTCTTCTAGCATCGTTGTCGAGGAAACAATTCTGTCAGCAGCCATTACAGCTGCATCATCTGCAAAAACGAGTGTTCTGCAGGCAGAGCCGCTGTTCCAAAGCTGTGCCATTTGTAAATATAGTTGAGAAATGTGAATTGAAGATGTGACCTCACTCAATATCAGATTTGAGGGTGACAACAGTTAGGAACATTGACTATAATTTGAGCTGAGAATGCAAGGATCTTTTTTCAGTCCAAATATAACAGCAGAAAACATATTTTCAAAAAGTGAAATAACTCCCTGTTGCCTGCCACCACACAGTTGCAAAGGGAGCCAGTCTAACTCTAGGCTCTCAGACCAACATGGCTACTTCCATGTCTTTCCTCAAAGAATTGTCAATTCTTCAGCCATAGGAGAAATTAAAGGCTAGATTATACAGAGGTCAGGAAATAAACAAGGTTTTTGTAAAAGAATGAATAATTATAGAGAAAAAGGGCAGAGAAAGGCATTTATTTTTTTCTTCAAAATTTCAGGGAATTAGGAATAATGGCTTGACATATCCCATCCCTCCAAGGAAAGTATGAGGAAGAAAAATTGGTAGACAGCTGGGCCTTGATTTCTTACTTAAAGATGGCTAATTGGTCGAATCTCAAAGGTGGATTGTCTCCAGCTTATCAGAAGTGGCTGCCTGGAGTGTTGTGAAGGAGTCTAAGCACAGTACCGGATCAGCAGGGAATCGTGCAGGGATCAATTAGCAATGTCTGCCATGGATGCTCTACTTGTGGAATGGCAGCATGAAAGGACAGATATTCAGCACCCCTGACAAGGTGATCTCTGAGGTTTCTTCCACATCTAGCCTGGCTCCATTCATCTTCAGAAGATGAAACCAGGGCCAAGTGTGGTTAAGTGACTTGTCCACTGTCTAGCACTGGGCCTGTCTGAACTAGAGGCTGGTCCTGGATTCCCAAGGACAGCGCTCTGTCCACCACCAGATGCATCATGTTACTCTTCTGAAGCATCAACTGAGAGACAGAGGAGAGAAAACAGAGTGAGGAGGGCCAAGAGAGGAGACTAAAGAATGATTGAGGGCTCAATGAAAAAGAGGAAAAGACCAGCAGGATTAATAGAGATGGGCTAGGAAACACGTGATTCCCAGGTTGCAGCTGGTATGCAATTAAGATGTCTCCACACCTGGTGAATGAAAGATATTGCCGATTTCCTCCTCACCAACCACCTACGAGAACCTACTTGTATCACCTCCCCTCCGTCCCTGAGCATCAGCTCTCACAGCCCCAAATGAGCAGACCACTGATCATGTGAATGTGGGCCAGATGCTTGCACCAGGAATGGAAAACTGGCCCGAGCTGGTCCAACTGAACTTTTCCCCAGGAATTTGAAACTGGGACCTGGAGACACTTGTCATTCTATATCGAGTACTTTACTAGGGAAGTGATACAAAACAGGACGGCAAGTTTGGCACACATACTTGCCAAAACAGACAACGCTGATTTGAAGAGAGAGAAGAATGAAACAGATAGAAGGAGCTGTAGGTGCAAAAGACAATGTAAACTTAAGAAGGCTAAGTTAGAGATTAGCTGCTCCAGTTCCACCTTTCAGGGGGCCTCAGCTACGCTCCAATCACTGGGTTCCATGAGATACCCTCGCAGACATTCCGAAATACAAGCTTTTTTACCTCAACTAGCTGAGGGGGGTGCTGTTCCCTACAAGCAAATATCACCCTCGGCTAAGTCAGCTGACCCCTGGCTGGCTTTGCATTTCTGTGAACATAGAATACTGCTGTCGGGGAGGAGGGATGAGAATGGTCTCTTGTGAGGGGTCAAATGTTCTGAGAAAATCCAAATTAGTATGCTAACCTTTCCAATAATACACTGCCTTTTATCCACCAAGTAAGGCAGTTAGGCAATGAATCAAATTAAACAAGATATCAGCTACTTAAAATCTACTCTGATGATTAGCTTCATACATGAATGTGAAACAAGTTTATGTTATTTATTTATTACCGTGCATTTCATGCACAACAACCTTAGATTTGGGCCTGCAAAATCCTGAAAACACAGCATCCATTTGCTATTCACAAATTACTAAAAATCCCAGATGGTAAAGCCTTTTAAATCTAGCGCAGGAAAAATCAGTGTCTGTCTCCTGAGCAAGATCCCAGGGCTGTAAAACGGGCTGGTGGTGTACAAAGAGCTCATAAAACTGAGTAAACAAAGCACCAGCAGGCGCTGAGGCAAAGCACATTGAAAGACTGCTCTCAAGCCTCGTGGACGAGCGAAACCATGCAAAGTCGGGAGAAATGAACGCTTTCAAAAGAGAAGGACTTTTTGTAGGGATTGGATTTGCTCTGAAGTCCTTCAAATCTTGCACAGAAAATGGGAATGTTGAGGAAAAACCCTGTGGAGACGTCACCAAGGCCAGCACTGGTCTGTGCACATCTGTAAGACTCCTGCAGTTTGCAGAGTTGATCAGCCTGTAGCTCCCACCACACATTCTGGGAAACTAATTCTCCAAACTAAATTCTTCATTGTTTCAGATTTTTCCAGTGATCTTGCATAAAATACCACTATAGTTTTACTGAGTTTATTCTTCCTTTAGTTTACTCCAAACCAATGTCTAATGTTTAATCTCTAAAGATAAAAACCTCATGCTTTCCCAGGTTGTCAATCTTTAAGTAAACCAAGTGCCTCAAAAGAGATATCTAGAACAGCAAAGGGCACTTACGTAGCTCACACTGCAACATAACTCAGTCTTTCTAAGCGAGGTGCCCTTGCAACTGGTGCTGAAAGAGCGGTCGCTTCATCTCCCTTTGCCATTTACCTTCTGGAATGTCTGTCCAGATACCTTAGATTAGGCTATGAATAAAATAATATGCTAAGTATTCTTTTTTTTGGGGGGGGGGAAGATTAGTCCTGAGCTAACATCTGCTGCCAATCCTCCTATTTTTGCTGAGGAAGACTGGCCTTGGGCTAACATCTGTGCCCATCTTCTTCTACTTTATATGAGGGACACCTGCCACAGCATGGCTTGCCAAGCAGTGCCATGTCCGCACCCCAGATCCAAACTGGAGAACCCCGTGCTGCCAAAGCGGAACATGTGAACTTAACTGATGTGCCGCCAGGCGGCCCCATAAGTAAAATAACATGGAAGAGTCGAGCCGTCTTGACTTTCATGTTGAGACTGCAGAGGGTCTTGTACAAGGTAAATGACCAATAAATAGTCACCATTTTGTCCAGCTGTAGAAGACACCTTTGGAGCATCTGTCCGGCACACGGCCCCTTCTCTCCCAAACGCCCCCTCCTGAAAACATGAAGTTGGTTCACTACCTGTCCCCCCATTGCTGACTGGCCGAAGAGTGAACACCTGCTCCAGGGTGAGCCAATCACTTCTGGCCTCACAGCAATCAGGTCATCTCTGGGCCACAGAGCACTTCACTTAGCTGTGTGTGGGACACTGAGTTCTGTGCTGCCATTTCAGGTTGGCTATTTGTCCCACGAACCCAGAGAAAGTTCTCAGATAAACATAAAAGAGCAGACGAGAGAGAAGCAGACATGAGAGAACTTGGGGGTAGAAGAAAGGAGGAGAGAGAGACAGAGACAGACGATAGAAACAGAGAGGGTGAGCCCTGGAGCTGCTGGCTCTTCTCTCACCAAGCCCAGCTGCACTCTCCCTTCTGGGGTTCCATGATACACCCCTGAAGGGTTCCCTGACAACCCCCATCTCTCAGCTAGTGTGTGTTCCTGGCGACCAAGGACGCCGACCACGCAAACCTTTTGTATGATAGCAAACCACGCCATGCCCCCACTGTGAGGGAAAATGTCTAACTCTCCAGTGGAAAACTCCACTTCTCCACGAGGGGATTCTCCTTTGAGTTGGAAAATATTTATTTTCATTTTATCCCATTTTTGCATCTATTTGTGAACAGTTCAGTACAGTCCCAAACACCTCATAACATTTTCAAATTCACTTTTTCTTGAAGACATTTGATGAGACTTTACTATAAATCTAGAGCAGAGATTCCCAGCTGACACTTCTGACCGCAGTGTGGGGAGGGCCCGGGAGAAGGTGCTGCTGATGCCCCTGTGCCTCACCTCCTGAGGTCAACCGCAGCACACCATCAAGAGGGCACGGGGAGGGGCCGGAGCCAACACGCGACACCAACAAACGCCACCTGCGCTCAGATTTCTCGGCCCTGTGCAAGTTTCTCTTGGCTTTCTCTTCTCTCTTCAGTCTCAGTGGGTATGAACATGAGCCTTGGGATCTGCCAGACCCAGGCGAAAATCCCAGCTCTGCACTTACTCACTGTGTGACTTGGGCAAGCTGTTTTACCTCTCTCTCAGTCTCAGTCTCCTCGCTCATGAACTCCCTTCCTCACACAGTCGATGGAAGGACTACAGGAGACAGTGCACTAACAGGGTTAGAATAGTGCCAAGCACACAGTAACCATTAAAACTAACTGACTGTGCTTTGCAGGTATGTGTGACCACGTGACTAAGTTCTCACCAATGGAATGTAAACAAAAGTAATGCTCTATTTCTTACAGAGAAAATGCTGTGCCTCCACTCCTTCCCACCCTCCCTTTGGGTTGGAGCGTAAGGAACTGGTAAGCCAGCTTCCACCGTATGAACAAGGGACATATCCTGGGAAACAGCTAAGCAGCAGGAGGAAAGAACTCGGGTCTCTAGAAGGCTTCAAGCAGGAGAATCACTTCCTTTCTTTGGAATAGTTACGAGACAGAAATAAACTAGATTGTCTGAAAAGAAGTTGGCTACTATATTTATTAATCATTACCACAACTGCAGCAACAAAGGTAAATATTTTAAGAAAATGCCGACGAAATTCTAAAGTCTGTGTTTATATAAAAAAAGTGAGCTCACAGCATACTTATTATCCATGTCCATTAAATTGTCAAACATCCAGTCACTCTGAGAAAGATGTCAGGACATCTGCACTTGCTATCTTGTCTATTTTTAAAACTAAATCTGATCATCTTTTAATGAAGATTTCTTGCAATTATATAATCAACTAAACAACCTAGCCACTGAAATTTTACCTGATTATCTATTGTGTTAAAAATCAGAATATTCTGCATGTCTTCTCAGGGAAACAACAGAAAGAACAAACAAATGGGACTTCATCAAACTAAAGAGCTTCTTCAAGGCAAGGGAAAACAGGATTGAAACAAAAAAACAACCCACTAATTGGGGAAAAATATTTGCAAGTCATATATCCGACAAAGAGTTAATCTCCATAATACATAAAGAACTCACACAACTCAACAACAAAAAATCAAACAACCCAATCAAAAAATGGGCAGGAGACATGAACAGACATTTCTCCAAAGAAGACATACGGATGGCCAATAGGTATATGAAAAGATGTTCATCATCACTGATCATCAGGGAAATGTAAATCAAAACTACACTAAGATATCACCTTACACCCATTAGAATGGCAAAAATAACCAAAACAAAAAGTAACAAGTGTTGGAGAGGTTGTGGAGAAAAAGGATCCCTCGTACACTGCTGGTGGGAAGGAAAACTGGTGCAACCACTATGGAAGACAGTGTGGAGATTTCTCAAAAAGTTAAAAATAGAAATACCATATGACCCAGCCATCCCACTACTGGGTATCTATCCAAAGAACTTGAAGTCAGCAATTCCAAAAGTCCCATGCACCCTCATTGCAGCATTATTTACAATAGCTAAGTCATGGAAGCAACGTAAGTGCCCATCAACTGATGATTGGATAAAGAAGATATGGTATATATACACAATGGAATACTACTCAACCAAAAAAAGAATAAAATCATTCCATTCACAACAACATGGATGGACCCTGAGGGAATTATGTTAAGTGAAATAAGCCAGACAGAGAAGGACAATCTCTGTATGACTCTACTCATATGAGGAATTTAAACATGTAGACAAAGAGAACAGATTAGTGGCTACCAGGGGAAAGGGAAGGGTGGGGGGTGGACACAAAGGGTGAAGGAGTGCATCTACAACACGACTGACAATAACGTACAACTGAAATTTCATGATTGTAAACTATCATAAATCAATTAAAAAAATCAGAATACTCTGAGATAGTCATATACCTATAGCAGTACTTTATCAACGCTATCCAGGAGAAATGGCTAACCAGCTTGTGAAAAAGCCCCAAGGCACATTTCTTACTCAGAAGCTCTCTAGATAAGTGATCATTCTCAACCTAATAGCAGCGAACAGTTACTGTACACAGACTTGCACTGCGCCATTGGCCTGAGCCTTTCACATGGATTCCTTCATTCAATCCTCACAGCAATGCGAAGGTAGAGACTCTTAATATCCCATCTTACAGGTAGGAAAGCTGAATCTCAGAGAGCTGAGGTTACTAACCTAAGCTAGAGAGGGTAACAAGGCATTTGACCTTGCGCAGTTCACTCCAGAGCTTATGTCCTCGGCACATGATATACAGGCAAAGGGATTCCACCCACAGGCTGTGCAGAACAGCCAACACCAGTGTATCCGGGACGTAGATTCTACAGTCATCCATCCTGGGTGCCAAGGCTTCACGTTCTGCGGTAGGGATGACCAGAGAGCTGGAATTCCCCTGGGCTCCCGGGAACTCCACATTGGATGGAAGTGCACACAGGAGCTCAGCAAGGTTGCGCAAACGATTCCCTGACTAATGGACCCTCCAACAGTCTCCTCCAACGTCTTCCAGATGGAAATTTTGCACCTTTCCCAAAGACATTAATCCCACTGAGGGCCAGCTCCTCAGGGTGTTTGACAGGTTACCTCATGAATTCTCCCAACAACACTTGGAGTAAGACGTCACCATCCCCATGGATCAGTCAGACTTCCACGGCAGGAAGCCGGGAGAAGCAGGAGGAGGCTGAGGAGGGATGATAAACGGCTGAGGGGATTTGCTGGGAGGCCTGCAGACGCAGCGTCCAGAGGCGGGGCTTCCAGGGACAAGCCCACAGCCCCACCCAGGAGCCCGGACGCTGCAGAAACGCACACAGCCGCACCTGTGCTGGCCCGGAGACAGGCAGTCGCGCCAGGTGGCCACTGCTTCTGGGATCCCCAGGGTCTCTGACTGGCTGACTCTAGCTCGCACCCAGAACCTACCCGTGTGGAGTCACGGAAAAGTAACTCTGAACTTTCCCGTTTCTGAGGCTTAGGCAGGCACACATGGAAAGCGGGCGGAGGAAATGGGGTTTCCGATGGTGACTTGCCTAAGTGGGACGTGAACTCAGTGTCTGTGACTCTTGAGCCCCTACTCTTTCCACAGCACCACGCTGCCCCCACCTGCTTCCCCTCCTGTTTGTTTCCCTGTCTTGGTGGTTCTCAAACCCAGCTTCACATCTGGGCACGGCCACCCCACACCTCGTGAGTCAGACTCTCCAGGGCCCGCGTGATCCACCCTTGAAGGCGCGCCACAGAGACCCTGAGCGACAGCCAATCTGGGAACCCTCACACTTGCTTCATCTTCTTTCTTGGCCCTCAGGAGCTCAGGGCCATCACGCCCCCACGTGAAGCGTGTCGGCCTCCCTCTCCTCTCTGGCTATGTCCACGTCCTGTCCTTTGCTCTCACGGCTGCCTGACCCAATTCTAGAAGTCCTCGTCTTTCTGGTGAGCATCTCAGAAGCCTGAGTCCAGTATCGGTGTCCCTAAAATCTGGCTACTTTAGAGAAAAACAGTCCTGGGATTCTAGAAATACGCCATTCTCCACTGTCCCAGTCAATCCCTGCAATGTACACTAATAAAAGCTCCTTCTGCAGTTTCTTGGCCCAATTGTGATCGTCAATTTGCCATAAGCAGTCAATTTCCAAAGCCTCCCTCAAAATCCACTCTTATTTGATGCTGCGTCTAGAACTGTCCTCTGTATAAACATGGCACCAGCACAGGAATTTCCGAAGCAGAGAAATGAGTCCCCCAGGTGCTAGCAGGGGAATACAGAACTTCCTGGTGGGGAGTCACTTCCTCTTGCCTCCAGATTCTGAGGATGATCAGAGCGACATTACTGAGGGCAGCCCGGGATGGCAGCGGTGGCTACAGTCACTCCTAACACGAGTCACCCCACGTCCTGGCTATAAATTCCAGCAGCAGCAGGTGTGGCTCCAAAGGAACAGCTTCTGCAATTAAAAAAGTGACATTTTAATGGATTATGCAGATCAGCTCAGGCTCTAAATCATGTCCCTCCTGCCTTAGATGAGAGCAAGAGCACAGGCCACGCAAGAAGAGACAGCATAAACACTATGAAAGTTTCACCCCCCGTGACCTTCCTATACGCCACTGACAGCGGAACATCAACCTTCACTTCCAGAAAGGCCCTTTCTGCCGCCTAACAAAGGCAACAGTCCATCCTTGTAACAACATGTGAGCTTGCTTGACTTTGTGCTTCTTGAACATCACAGATGTTATCTGATGTGGTCCCATTGTTACTGGAAATAAAATAGCTGTCCTTTTTGGTAATGGAGCAAGAAATGAGAATAAAGGGGGAGCCAGGGCCAGGCTCCCTGGAGGTGAAACGCACACACAGAAGCTACAGTGGGGCTCAGAAGCTCGCTTTGCTATTTCTGCTTGCAAATCATGCAGGGTAGGCTTGGCCTTTCCTGCTACAGCTAAGAAAACAAGGAAGGAGTCCCTGTCCGTAAAGACTGAGGAAGACAGAAGTGCCAAGTCATTACAAACACAATGCAGTGGCATGGAAAATACTGGAAGAACAATGGAAACCAAGTAGTCAGGGACTCTGCACTGGACAGTCACAGTCACAGAGAAGGTGGCATAACCCGCTGGTCTCACTTCAGAGAACAAGCCACCCCTCAGTTGTCAAAGAGTTGAACTCTCCCAAAGAGACGATAGAATCAAAGAGCTGAATGGAAGCTGTCTGCCTCAGTCTTCTCATTTTACACACGAAGCAATGGGAGCCAGAAGCTAAAGGACTTGTGCAAGACCACACAGTGTTACACATGGAATAGTGCCCCCCAATTCATGCTGCAGCCCTAATCCCCAGTGTGACCGTATTTGGAGATATGGCCCTCCCCACGGAGGTAATTAACGCTAAGTGAGACTTTAAGGATGGGGCCCTAATCCAGTAGGACTGCCGTCCTTAGAAGAAGAAGAAACACCAGGGATGTGCACACACAGGAGAGGCCACGGGAGGACACTGTGAGAAGGCAGCCGTCTGCAAGCCGAGGAGAGAGGCTTCAGGAGAAACCAACCCTGCCAACACCTTGATCTTGGACTTCCAGCCTCCAGATCTGTAAGACAAAACATTTCTGTTGTTTCAGCCCCCTGGTCTATGGTATTCTGTTATGGCAGCCAAACAGACCAATACACACAGCAAGGAAGTTGGCTGGCCCACAGCAAAGCCCAGGCTGCCCCTTTCTTGGAACACTGCTCTTTCCCTTCCTCATTCAGCGAACAGATCTCAAAGAGATTGGCAAGATGGTGGTGGGAAATATCTGTGTGCACAGTAAAGATACCTATTCTTCATGTCACTGTGACAGAGGGCGATTAATGAACGACTAAATGAAGAGCCGGCTAAGAGCAAGTGTGGTGGAGATGGAGGGGAAGGATACGAGCGACATCTGGGTAATGGAGGAAAGCATCTGGCCCAAAGCCTCGGGGAGGCAGAACAAGGACAATGAACCCGAGTCGACACTCAGGTGTAATTCCTCAGCTCCAGCACTCTGTACATTATGCTGTAGTCATTAACTTTTCACTTGTCCTCTTTTATCTGCAAGGAGCCAAGCAGAGCAATTCATTTCTCCTCCTCTCCTTGCCTCTGCTTCCTTTGGAGGTTAAGCGTCTGCCAGGCAGTGAAGTGGGAAGTGTGCGGGAAGAGCAGAGGCCAGTGCCTGGGGCTCCTCACTCCAGAAGCCACCAGGCCTTAATGGTCACATGTTAGTAGCATGCTGCAGTGGACAATGCAGAGGCTGGAAAACCAAAAGCTAGACTTCCCAGATGCCCTTGCAGCTGGGGTTTTGTGTGTGAATTAAGTTCCGGCAAGTAGATGCATTACACGAGAGGGTGAGCTGGAGTGAGTCACGTGCAGAGGAAGGCGGGGTGCAGCACACCCATTCTGCTGCCGTGAACAGTGCCCACAGCAGCGTAATTCTTGAACCATCAGCCAGGGTAAGAGCTTCATGACTATGCAGAGGTCCAGTTCTTCAGATGGTTTTGGAAGTTATTCCTGAAAGTTCAGCCTGGAGTCTATTCTTTAGCCCTCCCAATGACTCAGCAAGCTAATTTAGTACTAACACTTACAATAAATCTCACTTCTGCATAAACTAGCTGGAGTGGATTTAACTGTCTGCAACTAAACCCTAACAGACAATACAATGAGATTTTGCTTTGAAGGAGCCCTGGTTTGTGCCACCAGTTGAAGAAGAGGAACTAAGAGTTTAGTACTTACTCTGATCTAGGTATTATACAATCACACCATTCAATCCTCACAAATATCTTGGAAAGTAGGCATAAATAAATCCCTTTCACAAATAAGGACTTAGGTCACACAGCTGGTAAGCTACTGCCAGGGGTCAGACTGAGAAGTGAAAACTGTCTACACCCACACAGCTGTCTACACTAATGTGACTAGTCAGCTGACTTCACTGACAGTTGGAATTTACTATTCCACTGTCTTCATCAATATGACTTTGCTCTTCCAGGAAACTCTTGGCCAGGAAGATAAAAGCGGGAAGTAACTTTATTATTCATTTCAGGGACTTCCCAAAAACCTACTTAAAATTGCCCCATTTTTCAATGGGTAGCATCAAATGACTACTGATACTCCAAGCCCCTCTGAAACTCCTGCCTTGCTGTGTCCACTAATCTTAAACTATTATATTTTGATCCTCGCCCAATCCTAATCAAGAGGCCCTCAAAACCTCATAAACATCCCAATTTTACTCTCCGCACTCTGAGACACTCAGATTCCATCAAGGTGGTGTTCACCTGACTGAAGGAAGCAATAAGCTCAGCCTTGTCTTAGCTGCAGGTAATCTGGTGGTATTTGGGGGAGCCAGCATTCAACAAGACCCAAATCTCCTTGTGTTCTCTCCACTATGCCTTACTGCCAAACCTGCAATTGGGTATTTTCCCTAGAAATCAAGCTGCTCTGGGGTTGGGAACAGAACACTGAACAGGGCTGGACCCATTCCTTCCAAGGGCCCCTAACCCTTGGGAGGCTCTTCCCAAGCATCACGCCCACCGTGCTCCACTGCTCTCTCTCTGGGCACTGGCCTGGGGGAGGAGGGGCTCCCGCAACAACTGGACTTGGGCATGGGTAGATGTAGGAAAGCAGAACTCCAATCTCAAGATAAGCCTCATTTCAGAGACTCTTCAAACATTTTCCTTCTTCCAATGGGCCCAAATCTGGGTGTTTTCATAGTTTGGATGTAGCAGGAAGGGTGATGAAGCAACCCGTCGGCTCTGCAGAATATCGGATGGTTTTCTAATGCCAGCGCCCTGCAGCCCCATCATGTGCTGTGAATCAAATCCAGATGAACTGAGGCTGCATTGAGGGGGTAATGTGAGGAGACAGTACTCACACGGCTGTGTCCAGCCTTGACTCTACAGCTCACGAAGCACCCTTCTATGCAGTTCTGTCGCTGGACGTCACATCAACCCAGCTGGTCCTCACTTTACAAATAGGGAAACTGAGTGTCCCCTTCTCCTTAAATGGCCAGCTTATAAATGGCAGGGCCAAGACCCATCCCAGTTTCCTAACTTCAGATACAGAGCTCTTTCCAGAACACATCCACCATTGAGCGGGGGAGCAGAAAATGAGCAAACATTATTAGAGTTGGATTGCCTTGGTTCAAATCCTGACACTGCCACTTTTAAGCTGTTACATTTCTTAACTCTCTCTGCCACAATTTCCTCATCTGTAAAATGCAGATAATAACAGAACTCACAGGGTTGCTGTTTTGCTAAAATTATGTGTCATATTCCATATATAATGTACCCTAAATAATGCCTAGCACATGGTAGTTGCTCAATAAATATAAGCTATTATTATTGTGGAGGTCAAACATTAGAATCTTTCACTTTGCCACTGAAATATTTTGTAGTCTTGGGATCATATTCCCAGATGGCAAAAATCTGGCCATTAAAAAAAAACCCAGAACTGTAGCTACAGGTGGGAAGGATCCAAGAGAAGACGCCTCTTCACTAATTGTTACAAATATTGCTGCATTAACCTCCTAGAGAGCACAGATGGTGAGAGAAAGGAACTGTCCCCGCTGGTTTGCTCAGACCTGAAACAACAGGAGGACGAGGAGACACAACAGGTGAAGGCTCCATTTGATGAAGTGGGAACAGCCGACAAGCGGAGGGAGACAGGGGAGGGGTGCAGAGCGGGTGCGGGAAGTGCCCAGATTTACAATTTGCTAAATTTACCACAGATTTGGAATACAGTGTAAATGAAGCATGGGAGTGTCACATCACGGGGCTAGGAGGGAAGGTTGTGCTGGCAGCAGAACGTCGAGCTGGCTGGCAAGAGGAGAGAGACAGAGTTCACAGCTGCAGAGTCTGAACCTTCGCTGACTAAGCTCAGATATCAGGCATTCGCCCAAGGTTCTCCTGACAACAACGAATGAACTTGAACGAGCAGAACCTTCACTTCAGAGAGTTTTGTGCATGGGGTGCTTTGTTCTTTGTAATTTGAGTACTTAGGAGGGAATGGCAGAGAGATGTGAGGATGTGTGACAGAAGGACAGGGCTCAGACTTCGATTCCTGTGCTCTATGATTAGACCTTGACTCCACCACTTGTGAGCCATTTTGAAGCAACTTAACCCCTCTGGGCCTTGTTTCAATAATCTGTAATGATTCCTATTTGACAGGCTTCCTATGAAAATGAAACGAAATAACACATGTAAAGTGGTTCACGTCGTGCTCTGTCTAGAGCAGGCAGCAAATGATGGTGATGGTGAAGATGGAAGATAGCAGAAAACTTCTAAAATCAGAAGGGGAAAACTTACATGATTAGGGAGACTTCAAAATAATCCTTTAGGCAGTTTTGAAGGCAGAACTTTTGCGAATGTTCTTTGAGCTGAAGAATGGAAGTTGCTGTACTCTGTGACGGTGCCTGCTGCGTATCAGAGCAGCAAGCCAAGACTCAGTGAGAACAAGTAAACCATTGAAGGGCTACATTCACAGAACTTACAGGGGAGGAAAGCTGGGAACAAACACTGAAACCACTATTGAAATCAACCAGTGTAAGCCCTGCCGTATCTGACACTGTCCGATGACTTGTGGTGGCCGAGAGAGGAACTCCCAGGAAAAGGAACCCTCAGGAATAAAGTTACAAATACACTCAGAAACATTTCACTTTATATGATAGGCATATTGTGGAAGGTGTAGGTTATCAATATAATTGTAGCAAATAGATTCACATTGTAAAGGTACTAAGTCACTTATTTAAAAGAATCTCGAGGTGTATTCCTTTGTAAAAGGAAAGGGAAGAAGTAGAACCACTTTGTAAAACTATTTGACTGTCTGACAGAGTCTATCAAAGCTGAAAATATGCATCTCCTATGACCCAGCAATCCCACTCTAAAAATATACCCAAGAAAAATACGTACATATACAGTAGAAATGCCGATATATGTTCACCAAAAGACATGTCACAGAATGAAAATTAGCAGGAAAATTCATAATAGATAAGAGAGAAACCACTCAAATTCCCATTAAGAGCCAGATGGGTTAATAATTCTAATATATCCATACAATGGAATATTATATAGCAATGAGGATGAAAGAATCACAATGACGCATACCAACATAGATGAATCTCACAAACATAATGTTGAGCAAAAGAATCCAGACACAAAAGAGGAAGTGCTCTATAGGCCCATTTACAAAATTTCAAAAACAGTCAGAACTTATCCATGGTGGGGTGACACACTGCTTAGAAGAGAGCATAGGGATATTCAGGTGGGCTGGTAATGTTCTGTTTCTTGATCCAGGTGCTGGTTACATAGGTGTGTTCATCTGCAAAACTTCATCACACTATATACCTAGAGTTTGTGCATTTTTCTATTGTGTATGTTATACTCCATACAAAGTTTGCATTAAAAAAGGAGAGCTCAACTAGCATTTACTATGGCTAGGAACTTTATCTGCATAATCTCATTTAACCTTGACAGACAACTGTATGAGGTTAAGTGTTATCCCCATTTTAAGACACAAGATGGCCAAGGTTCTAAGATTATTACTTTTTCAAGGTCAGAGAACTCACAAGTGGTAGATCTGAGGTTTAGACTCAGGTCTCACTGACTTAGAAGCTCATGTTCTTTCCATGAGACCACATTATATTCCACGAAGCATGCTGTGGTAAGAAAAATAACTATTTCTTTCATATATCTGTATCTGGCATTTTTTTGTTAGCTTTCTTTAACATTTAAAGTGATTAACATCAAAGGATTAAAGGACTAAAGGACTAACATCTAAAGGATTAACATCTAAATCCTATTAGTTGTCATTTTTTGTGTGATATTGTAAATAAAATACTAAAACTCCATGACAAATGGCACCCAATGAGACAAGCTCTATGGTCAACTTGAGAAACTGGAAAGGGCTACAGAGGAGTGGTACCCGAAGACAGACCAGGGAGGATCAGATTCAGACATCAACAAGTTTCCTTCACACAGAGGGAAAATGGATGATCTACAGAAGCGTTAAAAGCTTTCAATGCAAAACTTTCCATAAACCAAACTGATAGCCTTTCTCCTTGTCTCTGAAGTTCCTCTCAGAAACTGAAGGTGGTAACACAAAAATCCCTGATTAAAACTGACTTCTCATGAGTGACGGGATGTAGCTCTGTCCAGAAGCTAGAGGAGCAGAATCTCATTAGGAATCAGGCCTCAGCAATAGAACCACTGGTGTAGCAAGAGGAAGAAATGAAGATTGATTCATGAAGACCAGAAGGTTAAGCTCTGCAAAAGCAAGATGCAAAGTTCTGCGTGAGCTTCTCGGAAAGTCCTCCCTCTCCCGAGGTTCTGAGATCTTTCTCTGACTGTGTGCTTAATGAGGCTCCCTCTCTTATCTTTTCTTCTCATATCATCTTCCTCTCTTCCTCATCACTGGCTTCTGGGATCTCAGATTCTCAGGTGGGCTCTGAAACCAGAGGATCTGGGCTCAAATCTCAGCTTTATCACTGATGTACCACGTGACCTTGGGCAAGTACTTTACGTTCTCGTGCCTCAGACATCTCATCTAAAAAATGGAGAAGGTGATAATAGGAGCCACATCATGGAGTTGCTGTAGTCATTAAATGGTTTAATACAGGTAAGATATTCAGAATAGTGCCTGTACACAGCACTAAGTAAATGTTAGCAGTTGTTAGTATCATCAATTACATACAACATTCTCCATACATAAAACTCCCAAGAAAAGAAAGAATTTTCTTTCTTTTTTTTTCAAAGATTTTATTTTTTCCTTTGTCTCCCCAAAGCCCCCCAGTACATAGTTGTATATCCTCCGTTGTGTGTGGGTCCTTCTAGTTGTGGCATGTGGGACGCTGCCTCAGCATGGTTTGATGAGCAGTGCCATGTCCGCGCCAAGGATTCGAACCAACGAAACACTGGGCCGCCTGCAGCAGAGTGCGCGAACTTAACCACTCAGCCACGGGGCCAGCCCCAAGAATTTTCTGTCTTGATAACTGCCGATTATTTTCTTCATAGTACTTAGTATCTCAAATTATTTATATTTATTTGTTTGTCTTCAGTCTTCTCCCACAAAAATGCTATCTCCATGACAACAGTGAACTCACCCTTTTTGCTAACTACTCTATAACTGGTTGCCAAGTACAATCCCTGGGACACAGAAGGCTCAACAAACATTACTAGAATAAATGAACCACAATTACAAGTCTCCCTCATTATCTAAATTATTTCAATCTCTGAGAGTAAAGAGCAAATTGGTACAGTGAGAGATACTGTGTTATGCAAATGTTTGATTCCTGATTTTCTGATAGCACCAGTAGCAAGAGTTGGGAGAGCAGGGGGTTTATCTGAAAATATATTTGTAGCTATTTGATTCCTGAGTTGGAATGACAAAAGATGTCCATATTTGAAAAGAATAGCAAACGAAGGCCTCACTTTTTCATCCCTGGAAATTTCTGCAAGCAAACAGGCCTTTCCAACAGCTTCTGTCCATTTCCTCTCTGTGTCCCTGCTCCCTCCTTTGTACCACTCCTTATCCTGACACTTGGAGCATAATCCCTGGGAGAGAGTGGACAGCGACGATTCAGCACCAAGGACAGCAGCACTTGGGCTGGAGGCATTTTATGGTTCAGAATACGAGGAATGCAGACGTTTGGAGTTAAGGAAGACGCTCATATAAATCCCTTTATTTTGCTATGACCTGCATTGACTTTTAAAGGAGAATAATTCACGTGGTCTTTGTTTGCTTTATTGATGTGGAATGAATTTGACTAAGTTTTGAGTGCCTTTATGTGCCAGTCACTGTGTTGGGGGCTTTATATATACTTTCTCTCATTTAATCCTCCTATCAACACTATGAGAGCACTGGACTTAGAGCCAGAAAGCTCTACATTTAAATCTTAACTCCATCTTGGGAAGTTACTTCACCCTGCTAAGTCTCTTTTCTACCTATAAAATAGAAATAGTATCTCCTATCAGTCTGGAAAAGCCAGTCTAAAACTCCTATTTATAAGAAGTATCTGTCATCCTATCTGTAAGATTGGGATAATAACTGAGTACTGTTGGCTGAGTGGGAGAAAGGGGGGACACAGTGCTAATGTATGAATGAATGTGCCAAATTTGTGAGATAGTGAGAAGATTACCATGATGCCAGGGAAGGGTGAAGGATGGGACACAGAGGGTTGAATATGTGGGTGGGGAAGAGAAAGAGCCAGGTTTCAGAGGGTGTTGAAAGCCAAACCAAAAACTTCAGATATATCAAAAGCCTTGGAGAACTTCTCTAATGGCCAGGACCATGCTTTCCATTTCTTTCTTACCCCCAACAGTAGCTATCATAGGGCTGGCAATAATAAGTGCTTAATAAATGCACATTCATCAAACGAATGGTTTTGATGAAGCTTAGAGAGCAGCTAATGGCCTGGGTGGCAACCAAAAATATTACAATCTGCTGCAGCTACAAGTTAGATCTAACGAGGAAGTGGAAGCGAGATAACTCTGAGATCCTACAAGTTGGTCCAAAAACTAACTGCACAAAACCAAATGGAGAGACCAGGATGTTCGCTCTGGTTTCAGGGAACAGTAAGCCTCTGCACATAACATCCTCTTCACTCATTCAATCAACAACTATTTACTGAGCATCTATTATGAGCCAGACACTGTGCTCAATAAACCACAGGGCTAGGATAGACATGGCCTTAAATAAAGCAGACATTCTAGAGTGGGAATACAGAACCCCTTTCCCCCAAAAAACACCCAAATAAATAAACTATAAGCATCCCTCATCACTTAAACCTCAGAGAGTTTGGATACGAGTCTGGATAGTGAGGGATACCACCCAGTACATTAGCTGTTCTCTGAGCTTCATCAAAAGAGTAATCAAAGTTCAGATGCTATGGATTTATTTCATAAGTAATTAAATCTACTCAGTTCCTGAGTTTGGATAGAGAAGTCTACTTGCTGAAATAAGCTGGATAGAGACAACAGCCAAGAGGCTAACATGGGGGAAAAGAAATGAGGATCTTTTCTATGCAGCAGAATATTAAGTGGGAGTTTGTCTTTTAATTGCTCAGTGCAGTGGTCCAGAAAAGAAAAACAAGCAAAAAAGGCTCTAAGTGTTCATATTTGAATCCAAAGAGCTATGAGCTTTAGGGTCAACCACTACATTTCCTCACAGGGCTCTTGAGAGTCACGAGGGTGAAGAATCAGCCCTCCTACGTCCCTACCCTCACAGGTTAATTTAAGAAGAGGACTAGGGGCTGTGAGTGGGTCTTGCAGGGAGTGTACTGTGTGTGCAGAGTCCATCCCCTCCCATCGCCCCCTTTGCAGGAAGGGAATGAGCACTTTCTCACTGTGGCAGATCACCTCCAAAGATGGCTGCCAACAATTCCTCCCCTCCCTGTATGCACATGCTCCATCAAGATGTGGACTCTCTTTCCCCTCCCCTGAATCTGGGCTGGGCTTGTAATTGTTTTGACTAATAAAATGTCATGGAAGAAGTGTTCCAGGACTTCTGAGTCCAGGCTTTAAAAGCCCTGGCAGCTTCTGTTTTCTCCCTGGGAAGAAGCCAGCTGCCATGTAAGAAGTCCAAGCACCCTGAGACTTCCAGGCTATGAGGAAGCCTAGCAATGTGGAGAGGCCATGCAGAGGAGAACTGAGAAACCCAAATATACGGCCCCAGTCGAGCTATCCAAGCTGTTTAAGTCATCTCAGACTAGTCATCTCCACCGTGACCTGAGGAATGGGATACATCAAAAGGGTATAAAAGGTCCAGTCAGCTGGATGCTGAGTAAGGTAAGCCCCACATCATATTCCAACTAGAGCACAAGCCACCACTGAAAATTCTCCTCTCAAGGTAGCCATGGGTTCAATCTTGACAGAAAAGATTGAAAAGGGGAAAGAGGAGAGAGTGGGTTTGGGGTAGGTCCTGTGGGGTGGTGGTGGAGACAGAGCGTATGGGGAAGCTCCCTGGAGGGCCCCTAGACAACACTAACATGTTTCACGTCATTCCCAGTCCCATTAACAAGAGTAACTTATGGGGTTAAAATTAATCCTTATTGACCAGAAGTCCACACTATGCTGAATGCTTTCCACATACGATCTCATTTAATCCTCAGAAAGGATGCTATAAGATCCCCATTATTGGCATCTCTGTTCCATAGGTAAGGAGACCAAGGCTCTGAGAGTTTACGTGACTTCTCCAGGATCACACTGACAGCAAATGACAAAACTGGGATTTGCGTTCAGGCCAGTCTGACACCGTAGCTCAAATGAACATCACGATCTGGCAACTGTAGTGCAACAGCTGTTACTCCAATCACATATTTAAGTTCTAACGTACTTTTATTTTGTGTGACACACTTATTCAACACAAACTTCATTAGTAATTTTGAAGAAAGATTAAGAAAATATCAAATGTATCTGTACTGACAGAATACTGCCTTGTTATGTTGTATTCTTTTTATATTTTAATTTTTCAAAATTTATTTTTGTAAGGTAAATGGGAAAAAAAAGGAAAGTCTTAATAAGTAGGTTGCAACCCTCCATCCTTAGAGATACTAAGGAAAAACAAAATGAAGAAAGAAGATGTTTAAAAAGTGCTTTGGAGTTTTTACTTGAGACTGCAATAAAGATTCTAATTCTTTTTTGATTATTTTGCAGGACCAAGAGTGTTTCTTTGAAAGTGACATCATACTTAAATGTGGCCACAGACAAGTGGGCTTTATATGGGCTGCAACAATGGCTTTTTAGTTTTCTCAAAAAGCATGTCAGGGCCTGGCCCCATGGCCAAGTAGTTAAGTTTGCACGCTCCACTTCGGTGGCCCAGGGTTTCACACATTTGGATCCTGGGCACGGACATGGCATGGCTCATCAGGTCATGCTGAGATGGCGTCCCACATAGCACAACCAGAGGCACTCACAACTAGAATATACAACTATGTCCTAGGGGACTTTGGGGAGAAGAAAAAAAAGAGGAAGATTGGCAACAGATGTTAGCTCAGGGGCCAATCTTGGAAAAAAAAAAGAATGTCACTTGCTTATTAATAAAGTTATATATTTAGGTGTGGCAATTTAAGTTACTCTTTGAATGTTGGGGCAGCATATTCGGCTTTACCTCAGGATTGACTGTTACCCACTTTGTGCTGGGCAGAATTCTAAGTGCTGGAGACACAACAATGAAGTTTTTTAGAAGTCCCTGCTCTCAGGACATTTAGGTTCTATTGGGGAAAAACAGTTGCACAAGACACAAAAGTGGTAAGTTCTATAAAGGAGAGAAAGTAGATGATGTGCTGAAGAGTGCCAGGCCACCTGAGATTGAGGAGTCAGGGAAAGCCTCTCAGAAGAGGTAACACTAGAGCTAAAATCTGAGTGTCAAGCAGTGGCCATGGAAAGATTTGGGGGAAGAGATTACAGGCAAAGCGAACACCAACTGCAAGGGTTCTGGGGTCAGAATGAGGCTGGTGTGTTTAAGGGATGGAAGGAAAGCTACTGTGGCTGGAACATGAGATGCAAAGGGAAGAGTTACACAAGGCAGGATTAGAAAGGAGGCAGGCATTAGTCATAGTGCCTTATGGTCACTATAATGAATTTGGGTTTTGTTTTCTTGAGATGGGACACTATTAGAGGCTTTTAAATGAGAGAGCAATATAATCTGAGTTTGGTATCTAAAAGACCCCTCGGCCTTACTTGTGAAGAATGAGCTGCAGTGTTGGGCGCACCAAGGCAAGAGTGGAAGCAGGACAACCCATCAGGAAGTTATTCCCATGACAGCAGCGTTCACGACAAATGAACACAAGGAACGGCAGTGGAGATGCTGACAAAGGAATGGAGTTAGAAGCCATCTATACTGAGATCGAAAGAACGCATCTGGGGATACAACTCAGAAGCTGTGCTTTGGGCAGGTTAAGCTGAGCTGGGGATTAACTGGGAAGCAAGGTGGCAGGCAGGGTGCTGGCACTGCATCACTGGCTGCCACTGGTGCCCCCTATGCTGCCGTCCAACCCAAAGATCCTGGGATCCTAAGCCCCTACCTCACGGATGTTGTAAGCAAGTCCAGTAACTTCAGGGGTTGTTTGTCTATGGGTGAAAGAAGACCTGACCTTTTTAAAGTGACAATTGTGAAGCTGGGTACTTGAGGGTTACTGTAAATATTCCATAAGAACACGGTTACCCTTTGACCTTGTTCCCAACACAGCCACAGATGAAAAGACGTTAGTACCCATGTAAATCCAAGACGATAACCTCAGTCCCCATTACCTGTATTTGCTGAGCCCAAATGCTGGCTTCACAGTCCATGCACAATTATAGCTTGCTAATTTGCTGTTTTTCTGTCTAGCCAGAGGGGTGACTCAATGGTCATAAGGATTTATGAGCTTCTTTTGCAGAAGAAAAAGAATGCCTTTAAGGAAGTTACAACACCTGGATGACCCAACCTCAGCTGCCAGCGACACCAAGAAGTCTAGGGGCTCAAGGTCTTATCCAAAGTGAAAGAAACATGGACTTCTCCTTTGTTTCCCAGAAACTCGATGCCCCAAGCCCCTGAACCCTACAAAGACCCTCTGCTTTCTTCTTTTGTTAAGGCAGATCTGAGAGAACCTGCTCTTCTGCCTTCTTGTTTTGGCCAATTCGAATAAACCTTTCTGTGTCTCCAAGCACCACCGTTTCAGTGATTGGCTTCTACTGCACATGGGGCACAGACTTGAGGTTTAGAGGTTTGGTATCAATTGCATCCTAACTTCTGACCTCTGAAAGTGGCCTAAGAAGGCCACTAATACTCCTGACAACAATCCCCAAGGACTAGATGTATGTGAATCTTTTTACAACAGAGCATAGTTCTCCTTTCTTTGAACTTAATAAAGAACACATTTATTTCCTATCAAGATCGCTCTGCTTCAGTATTTGACTACTATTAAAAGTGATGTGAGGGCCGGCCCAGTGGTGCAGTGGTTAAGTTCACATGCTCCGCTTTGGCAGCCCATGGTTCCTCGGTTCGGATCCACAATGTGGACCTATGCACCGATTGTCAAGCCATGCTGTGGCAGATGTCCCACATATAAAATAGATGAAGATGGGCATGGATGTTAGCTTAGGGTCAATCTTCCTCAGCAAAAAGAGGAGGATTGGGGGCAGACATTAGCTCAGGGCTAATCTTCCTAAAAAAAAAGAAAGAAAAAAAAGTGATATGACTATAAATGCAGATAAATTATTCACAGCATGGCCCACCATGTTACACATCCTTCCTTCTCCCAGGAAAGCTTCATGGGATGAGAAAGGTGAAACTCAGCAGTGCACTGGGGAGAAGCAACATGCCAAAGTGGCTCCTTTCCAGATTTGCAACACAATCAAAATGCAACCTGGTTTTTGGAAAAATTTCCATTTTCACTGGCCACTTATCACCCTCATTCTCCAAAACACAATTTCCTCTCTGTGATGCCAACTGGAAAATCTAAGGCACTTAGAAACTCTTTGAAGGTCCAGAAAGCACTTCTATTGCCAACCACCTTTGAAGAGAGCCTGCAAAGGCCCCGATTTACACGTGTTTCTGCCAGTAAGGAGCTATTTGGCTACATATTAATTTATCTCTAGCGGGTCTAGAGAAGGAAAAGAGGACATGTTGATACTGAGAGTGTCCTTTTGCACAAGCCCTCCAGGGATTCTTAAAATTTTCCTAATACCATGCAAATCCCCAGTCTTTGTGTTGGTGGAATAACAGGCTTATCTTCCATGAGTGGATTCGGCTTTTCCATTAGGAAAGGAAGAATATTTGTTGGGTTTAAGCTAACAAATCCATTAGTTTTGGGTTTCTTGGCAAGGTGGCTTACTTGAATTGGGTTCAGAATAAAGCACATCCATACATTTTTTAAAAAATTTTAATATCAGAGGTCACCCGTTACAAGGAAAAAAACACACAGATTAATTTAAATCTGAGGAGTTGAAGGAAGGCTTTTAGGAACTCAGACTCAACAAGAAAGGGAGCGAATTAAGTGTGGAAACCAGGCAGGTCTGGAGGCTCCAGAAGCAGCCTCTTTGGCAGTGGTTCTCACCCTGGCTGCACCCTGCAATCATCGGGGGAGATTTTAAAGCTTTTAAAGAATATTGATGTCTTGCCTCCATCCTATGAGATTCTGATCTAATTGGCCTGGGATGGGACTGCTCCTGTTGGAGAGCTGCTGTTAGAAACGACTGCTCTCAACCCAGGTGCCCATCAAGGGGCGAACAGATAAAGAAGTTGTGATATATATACACAATGGAGTACTACTCAGCCATAAGAAATGATGAAATCCAGCCATTTGTGACAACATGGATGGACCTTGAGGGTATTAGGCTGAGTGAAAAAAGTCAGAGGGAGAAAGTCAAATACCATATGATCTCACTCATAAGTAGAAGATAAAAACAACGACAAACAAACACATAGCAACGGAGATTGGATTGGTGGTTACCAGAGGGGAAGGGGGGGGCAGGCAAAAGGGGTGATTAGGCTCACATGTGAGGGGATGGACTATAATTAGTTTTTGGGTGGTGAACATGATGTAACCTACACTGAATTCAAAATATCTTATGATGTACATCTGAAAGCTATATAATATTATAATCCAATATTAGTGCAATAAAATAAAAAATTTTTTAAAATAAAAAAAAAAGAAATGACTGCTCTCTAATCATCTTCAGTCCCGTAGTCAATGGGCTCAAGACTGAAATCCCGGGGAGGGAGGTGCTATCGGCCTCGTTCAACCACAAGCCTGCCCCTCGGTTAGGGCAAGGCAGGGCTCCTGGTCACCAGCCCGGCCGGACTGTGGCATCGGGGAAGATGTATTTCCCAAAGGAGACTGAGGTGCTGTTAGGAGAGCAAATGGGGGTTAAACAGCCAAACTGTCAAAATGACAATTCTCCATCATCTTTTTTCCCGATATAAAGGCATAATTTAATTGTTACACAAACCCATGGAAAACAGTCCCCATGAGTCTGGAATTTTGTGTTTTACCTAGATCATCCTTTCCAACAGGGCAGGAACTCAGAGAGACAGATGATGCCCCCTAGCATCGCAGGAACGTGTGCAGTCAAGTTCACCATCCTAGACGCAGCTCAGATGAAAAACTCACCACTGCTGCAACGAGTCCAGCCCCAGCAGAGGGACCAAGACGCTCTGTGCTCACCTCCACGAACTGGAGGCGCGGGTCAGACAGTGAGGAGTCTTGTTCTTTCTATCTTTAAATTAGAAATTATGACAACTGCATGGATTCCCACCAAAAGAAAACACTTTGTTTTCCTGACGATGAACAAAAGTTGCATCATCTCCTCTCCCGCCTCTGCGTTATTACTGCAAATACTCATGTTAACCAAGCTGAAAAACAGTTACTCCAACTGCACTGAAAACTACCCACCGCGATGACTGGTATTCGTCTGACGGCAGTGCTGCAGGCAGACACAGTAATGACACAGGACGTGAGACAGCTTTTGATAGGAAACATTGTACCCATGCCTGGGACAATAAAATCTAATACCGCTAAAGAAGCGGAACTAACACAGTGACCTGTGCGGCACAATTACCACGGCTGTTGACATCTCTGATTGTCTCTGAGATTGTTTCAGCATTTGAAAGGAAGCCAGGCTTTCCCTGAGCAGCTCAAACAACATGAGGTAGAACCAAGCCGAAGACCAGCACCATGTGAAATTCCATTTGGGGCCAGATGAGAGACAGAAAAAGAGAGAGAGAGAACCTCTTTAAATCCTGCTGCATGTTAGCCATACCTTAGTCTTCATATCTCTTCTCTTCAGGGTCCAAAGATACCCTGAACGCACTGAAGTGAAGTGCAGAATTGTGTCTCTCTGGGCAGAAGCACCAGAAGTTCCTCTGATTATTTTTTTTTTTTGAGCAAGATTAGCACTGAGCTAACTACTACCAATCCTCCTCTTTTTGCTGAGGAAGACTGGCCCTGAGCTAACATCTGTGCCCATCTTCCTCTACTTTATATGTGGGACACCTACCACAGCATGGGCTGTCAAGTGGTGCCATGTCTTCACCCAGGATCCAAACTGACGAACCCCGGGCCACCCGGAGTGGAACATGCGCACTTAACCACTGCGCCACCGGGCTGGCCCCAGGCCCTCTGATTTTTGAGAGGTTTGGTGACCCACAACAAGGCTTAGCCCCACAGCTCTACACTAAGTTTCCCTTTTCCTCCTGCCTGTTCTGACTCCCTTCCTAGGCCTCACCCTCTACACGTAGGTCTTGTCTCTGAGTCACGTGAACTTCTGACAGAAACCAGATCCAGCACTTGATGCTGTGTCCTCTTTCCCTTCTCAGTGGTCTGTCACCGGTCAGAATCAGAGGGACCAGTGGCCTCAGATAACCTCACGGGCCCCCCACTTGAGGGGAGGAGTGTCTTTAGAAAGTGGGTTGACACCATCCTGTCTTCAGACAGCAATGGCCCTCAGAGATTCTGATTCCTTAGAGAAAAACAGGTTTTTGTGTAGAAAAGTAAAATGTGAAAAGTGTTTTGTTGGGGAAGGACGAGAACTTTAGGGTTTTTTCCTTTTAGTTTGGGCCTCAAAAGTACTCCCAGATTCAAAACTGGCATATACAAGAAAATAGCCCAATAGGAGCTGCACTCAGTCAATCTCGGCTGGTTGGAGTGTTATACGTTGTACATTCCAGATCCTTCTTCCCACGCCCCCCACATTAACGTTACCCCTGCAAGTTCCTGTGTAGCCCTCTACTCTTTGGTCTTGCATCCTATTATTGCACCGTATGAACAGTGAAGGAACCCAAAGGATCAAAAGCCCCGTGGGACCTGCTGATGGCCAGCTCACAGTTTTCACGCGGCATCCTACGGGGTGGGAAGTAACACTGACGGTCCCTCAGAGCAGGATTCCATGGAGCCTCTCTCCACGCCTCCACTTGTAGTCATTAGTCTCTACTCAAAACACAGGGATCTAACAACTATCATGGACCAGGCACTAAGCCAGACACAAAGATGTCAAGTACAAATGGTCAGCTCTCAAGAAACTCAGAATCTACTTGAGACCTATCCCCCGGCTACAGTACAACATAACAAGTGAAGGGACAGCTGGGAACACAGCGCTTCAGTAAACTGAGGAGGGAGCAGCCTGGCTCTATTTGCTAGACCAGATCTTTGCTATTCAAAATGTGGTGGATGAGGGCGGCCATCCCCCCGGGGCTGTTAGAAATGCAGACTCTCAGGCCGCACCCTGGACCTGCTGAAGTGGAATCTGCAGTTTAATAAGAGCCCAGGTGATGTATGGACACACTGGAGTTTGAAAAGCTCTGTGTTAAATGTCAACGAAGGCAGGCACCTGAGGCCCCGCTGATGTCCCTAACTGCAGCTGCAAGCAGAACGTGCCAGGAATAATCAGGGGAAAACACTTTCCAAGCTTGGAGGCATCTGGATGCAGGAATCAGAAAAAGCTGGCTAATTAGAAGTAAATTAAGTAGTTCTATCACCTCCCACCCCAGGCTCGCCTCTTCATGGCCTGGGCCTTCGATAAGATAGACGGATGACAGCCGGCGCTCCCCAACCTTCTGAGCTGCCTGCTCACTCGAGTCCTGTGTTGTACTATTAACGGCAGAGGCGGGACTGGAACCTCACTCTAGTGCCTTGCCCTAGGGAGACGGAAAACTTGTAGAGGGTTATGAATACTGACTCGAGAGGCAGAGAGACCTGGGTTTGAGTTCAGGCTTTGCCACTTATCATCTGTGTGTACGTCTTTGAGCAAGTCAATTGATTTCTCTTAATGTTTCTCAAATTCTACATCTGTAAGAAATAGTACTTATCAGAAAGGGTGTGATGAGAATTTATTGAGAACTGTTTATAAATTGTCTAGATCCTTGAGCGCCCGGCAGATAGGAAGAATCAAGTCCTCACCTTCGTTGCCGCCTGGACTGTAGGGGAGCGAGAAATGAGCTCACATTGTGTGAAGTCCGGTTTCAGGTGTATCTGTCCCAGGAGCTCCCGCCACCTCCCCACGGCCACCAGCCCAGCACTCGATTTCTCAGTTTACTTCACAGGGTTGTCGTGAGGATTTAACAACACAATGAATGTGGGAGTGCATTATAAACTGCAAAGTGCTGTGCTAATGTTTAGAGAGATTGGAAAAAACACCAGATCTGCAGTCAGGACCGAGTTCAAACCCAAGCGCTGAGGCGCACAAACTCCACAACCTGGGAGAGCCTAGTCACACTCTCCGAGCTGCTCGAGCAAAGGGAGATAAGAATGATATTCCCAGGACCCGCCAATAGTCGTGAAGTTCACACGCTCCGCTTCGGCAGCCTGGGGTTCACGGGTACGGATCCCCGGCACAGACCTACACACGCTGTGCCAGGCGTCCCACGTACAAAATAGGGGAAGACTGGCAACAGATGTTAGCTCATGGCCAATCTTCCACACCAAAAAAAAACTACTTCCCAGGGCTGTTAGAGAGATAAGATGGGCTCTTACAAGTGAATGCATCACAGAAATAAAAGCTGTTATTCTAGAGGCAACACGATTTAATGGTTAAGAATTACTTTTCCTGAGTTCAAACCTCTGATCTGCTACATCCTGGTTAGTAACCTTAGGCAAGTTAACTAATGTTTATGTGCCTCAATTTCCATATCCGTAAAATTGAAAGAATAGTAGAATCTACCTCATATGTTTGTTGTGAGTATTCAGTGAATGGATATGCATTGAGCTCCTCAAACAGCATCTGGTACGTAGCAAGCAATTAATAAACATTGATAACTATTAATATGAAATAAGACATAAGAATTATAACCTTCAATTGCCAAAAATTTCCTGCTTTTCCCATTTTGGCCTCTCTTCCCATTAAAACATACAGTATTTGATGAATATAAATATTTCTGACAACTAAAATAAACTCAGTTCTTTTGCCATCCTTTAATATTTGTTCTTCAAGAAAGTTGAGGGGGAACATACCTGTAGATGGACCATTTCACATTCAGGAATTATCCACAGAGCAGAGCAGGGGAATGTAAACAATTATGACATCAGTATAACTCATTTTCCTAACACTCTCTTTGCGTTTGAGCACCACAAACATCACAGACTCAGCACCGCAGGAGCGGGGCAGCAGAAAAATGCACATTTACCAACCAGATTTAGAGTTGGAAAGATTCTAAAATTCGAAGCCTTTGTTTCACCAATGAGAAAGCTGAGATTCCAAGACTGTAGGTGTTTTGGCCAAGATCACAGCTAATTCTGAGAGGATGGATCAGGATCAAAACTCTCAACGCCCACTTCTGGACCACTCCATGGTCCTGCCTGCAGGGGCAGCAAGGAGCAGACCAGACGCAAGGGGAAGGAAAAAGAAGAAAAGCTCGGAAAGATGACTCTAGATTTAATTTCCAAAATTTCAACTACACGTAAGACAGAGTTCTTACTCATCAGCAGGCTCCCTAGCCGACCCTGGTCAACTGTGGATTCTAACACACCTGATCTTGGGTTTTCAACTTCAGACCATCACATCAGTCTTTCTCGTAGTCTAGGGGTCCTCAACCCTGGCTGGACATTAGTGCCACATGAGAAAACTTCCAAAAAATACTGATGCCTGGGCCCCACCCCAAATTAATTAAGTCAGGATCTCTGAGGATGGGACTTAAGTATCACTTTTTTTAAAGTTCCCAAGTGATTCTAAAATGCATTCGTGGTTACAAACCAACGCTCCAGCTCATGGACTTGAGGACAAGGACAAAAGAAAAGCTTCTGAAACTGAAATTCGAGAGCTGTGCTAGAACACCCCATTCCCCAAAGCTCCATGACATTCACTCAGTCATTCAGTAAACATTCAAGAGCTTCTGTGTGCTAGCTGCTAAGGATACAAAAGCAAAAGACCATGGTCCCTGCCTCCAGGGCTCACCATCTAGCAAACTGCCCCCGTGTAGCGGCCTGGACCTCTTAGTCAGTATGTATCACCTTCCCACCATGCAGCCCTGCCCCTCCAAATCAATCTCCGTGGTTCTTAAGAGTCTTGAGAATGATCTACAGCCAGGGCTGAGAAGAGAGACAGTCAATAACCTTCTCAAATGACTCTGTCCTTGCTGGAACCTGACCCCAAAACTTTGACATCTAGCAAAAACCCAGCCTTTTCAATACTAGATGTTATCTTTTCCCCATTAGTGGGCCTCTTAGAGGTCAACGCAGAGTGAAGAAACGCAATTTATTTATGACTGAGCGCACAATCAATTACTATGGAGATCCATGTAATACTTCTTGAGATCATCGTGTGCAGGCTTTGTTGAAAATGCTTAAAGTCACTTGCTTTCACGGCTCCACAAAGCGTTCGATGGCAATATAGTGGTTCCAATGAATCAAACCGTTAGGAACTGATGGGCTGAAGTCAGTCTCGAGTAGAACCAGACTGAGAGCGCCTGCTCCCGCAGCAGAAATCAGGCTTCTGGGACACACTTCACCACCACCCAGAACTGAGGTTTGCAGTTATTCACAGATTCTTTTTTTTTTACTCTGGAAAGACCTTGACATTTGAAAGATGTTAAAAGAATTGCTAGACATAGCAACAATTCAAAGGATAATCTGTCCTTCGTAAGATGACAAAGTAAAAAGCTGTTATGGTGTCTCTACTATCAAAGATCCTCTATGAGCCTTTACTAACAGGTTGTTTTGAGGATAATATCACTTATTACAGAGACTTAATTAAATTAATTATACAGAGTGTAATTTCACACATAAAGTAAATGCGTAGGTAAATTTTTTTTAACAAGTCGAGTAGCAGCATCTCCAGGGGATTCCCTCCGAACCAAATCTGCCAAAATAAAAACAGTCAAATGTCTTAAACCAACAGAAATAATAATAAAACCAATAATAACAAAACCAATCTTAAAAGACACAGATCCTCAAAAGCTTTATGGACTCCAAAGGGCAAGTTGGCAAGACGACCGAATCCTCCTCCTTTGGTCCCAGTGTTCAGTGGGCGGGCTGCGCGAGGACAGGGAGCCCTTAGGTAAGAGGATGGGAGGCACCAAGGCTCCAGCAGCAAAGTAAGCCCCAACTTGGGCCATAAGGTTCAAGGTGCTGAGCTGTGAGTGGCAAAGAAAGAAGCCACGTCTATGCTGGGCCAACAACAGCTGTCAAAGTCAGCAGGTAAAGAAAGCCTTCCGACCTAAGGAGATGAGAAAGGGACCCAAGCATCCTGGGATCAAATGGAGCGGGGAGGAGTTCACCCTAAAAACGGCCCTGATGAGGAGAGCAGCTTGGTGCTTGCAGAAGGCCAGCAGGAGCATGGTGCCTGGCTACTTCATTTAAGGGGCCGGCACCGGGAACGAGCAGTTAAGTTCGCGCGCTCCGCCTCAGCGGCCCAGGGTTTCACTGGTTCTGATCCTGGGCACGGACATGGCACTGCTCGTCAAGCCATGCTGAGGCAGCATCCCACATGCCACAACTAGAAGGATGTGCAACTGAAAAAAACATACAACTATGTACTGGGGGCACTTTAGGGAGAAAGAGGAAAAAAATAAAATCTTTAAAGATGCAGGAATAAACAAACTATCAAAGAAGATTAGGCAGTGAAGGAAAGATACCAAAGTAAATTTATAAACTCTAGAGTGGGACTGAAAAAAAGGGAGTGGGAGTAAGACACAACACTGTTACAACGTTGTGATATTGTGATTTATAGTAAGAAATATATATTTGTTCCACTGTTCCTGGCACAGAGCTCCTAAAAACCTTTGAAATTTCTTAAGTGATAAGAGCCATAAAGGTGTCTTTTGTTACGGTGATGAGGGGACTTTTGCTCCTCACCTAAGGATAGGGGTGGCTGCCAGGAGAACCAACCAGGTGATTAGAGGGTTGAAACTTTCAGTCCCAATCCCCTGACCTCCAGGGAGAGAAGAGGGGTTGGAGGTTGAATAAATCCCCAAAGGCCAATATTTTAATCAATCTTGCTTATGTAATGAGGCCTTTGTAAAAACCTAAAAGAACAGTGTTCAGAGAGCTTCTGCACTGGTGAACCAGAATGCTTCCACGTGCCACCATGCTGGGCCCCAAACTCCAGAACAGGGTCAGAAGCTCCTCTGTTCGGGACCTGGCCCTATCAATCTCTTCATCTGGCTGTCGATTCATATCCTTTAATATCCTTTGCAATAAACTAGTACTCTAGTGAGTAAACGGGTTTCCTGAGTTCTGTGAGCCATTCTAGCAAACAACTGAACCCAAAGGGGGGGGTGTTGGAACCTCTTGATGAGGATCAAGGCTGCCCCAGGAAGAGAAGCCCAAGGTGTCCTGCCCTCCACACTGATCTATATCATCCTCCAGGAAGCACAGGACGTCCTGACCTGATCCAACCTGATTCGTATCCAAAGTTATACACGATCACGCGATAACAAGACCCCGCCTGCACTGATACGATTTTAACGACTTTTTTACATAACCTTCCCCTTGTCTTGTAAAGAAATAACTCACATACCTATGCCTTAAAAATTTAGCCCTACCCTCAACCCATGTTTGCAGCTCTTCACTGCCCATGGGTCCTGTCCCCATGCTACTCCATGCTATTCCCTGAATACTACCTGGCTTTGAGAGTCCAAGGAATCTTTCTTTCGATCCTCAGCTTACTGAGCCCACATCAGGCTGATGTATATGCAGTCAGTCAGAAGTATAGGTGACAACCTGGACTTGCAACTGGCGTCTGGAGCAGAGGCAGTCTTGTGGGACTGAGCACTTAACCTGTGGAATCTGATGCTATCTCCAGGTAGGCAGTGTCAGAACTGAGCTGAATTGTAGGACACCCAGCTGGTGTCAGAGATTTGCTTGGTGGTAGGGGTGAAAACACACACATTGTAATTGATGTCAGAATTCTTAAACGGAGAACATATAGAACCACAGAAAACCTAATTTACAGCTTTCCCACACTAGCAGACTGTAACAACAGAGCTGCAGCTCGTATTTATAGTACACTCACCTCTGTCAGGCACTGTGCAAGCCTTATAAGTAGATAATCTCACTCTCACACCTCTGTGGAGAGGGTGGTCATGACTCTCATCAAGCAACTGGAGAGGCCAGCTTACACGGGACTAAAGAACTGGCCGAAGTCATCCTGACTGTAAGTGAGGGACCTGCTGTTAGAGCCCAGGAGGTCTGGCTGCAGAGCCCTTGCTCACAACACACCACTCTGCCTCCAACACAGAGGAAACAGTCATAACCAGAGGCAGAAAGAAGATCCACACCACGTGACACTGGCCCCAGGGAAAAAAGGAAAACGAAGGCAGAGACGCTGAGGTCCTAAGAGAACGGCCGTGAACGACAATCTCCATGGAGACACCAATCAACAGAGTGGCCGAGTTAGGCTCAGGATTGAAGTCACAGAGAAGTCTGGAGACCCGTACTTAACAGCTTTCTACACTTGAAATTCAAAGACAAGATCTATGAGCTGCCCCAAAAATTTAGAGTTAAGGTTGAATAACAATAACTTTAGGATTCCACCTTTCATACTTAGGAAAAGAAAGAGTCTGGAAGGATCTACCCAAAATGAAGCACATGCAGCCCTCACAGCACAGACAGTACCTGACCAGGAAGAATATTTTCCAGACCCAAAGACCAAGAAACAAATGGCCAAGCTCATCCCTTGGTTGGAAAGATAACCACCAGAGAGAGAGGAGGCCCAGGAGCAGAAAAGAGCCCGTCCTGCTTCCTTGCCTGTCTGGCCCAGTCGGACACCAGGTGGGGTGCGTTCTGCCTTCACTCGTCTTTCTCACCCCGTGTCAGTGTCATGCCCTGCATTCTAGATCAGCCATTCTCTCCAGGTGAATGTCTCCAACTCCTGAATAGTTTGCCCACCCCATCACCCCCAAAGTCATTCTACTCAAGGCCGGCATATTCATCTTCCCAAAGGGCACCCCTGAATGTAGGATTCTCCGCTGAGTGACTTCCAATCCCCTTGTCCACTCCTCAAAGGAGATTTTCGTTCCTACTGGACTCAGCAGAATTTCTCCAAACCACTTACTGTATAAAGGGCCTCATATTCTAAACGATGCTGTTAACTAGGTTAGTCTAGGAAGTAAAGGCCCTGACTCCCCAACCTGACAAAGACGCCTCCAGAAGCAAGGGATGGAGCGGGAAGGAGGAGGGGGGAAGGGGAGGGGAAAAGAGAGGAGGGCAGAGGAGGCAAGGAGAAGAAAGGGGAAGAGAGAGGAAGGCAGGAAAGAGGACAACGGGGGGACAAGGAATAAAGGGAAAAGGTAGCTGGATAGCAGTTTCTCTCTCAGGAAAACATCAGGAAAATACTGAACATCTAAAGTCATTAGCAGTCAAGCAGAGTCTGTCCCAGTCATATAAATCTAGTACAAATAAACTATTTTTAAATGTAGCATATTCAAAGCAAGAAAGTCCTTAGATACAAATAACTATTAAATATGTATCAAGAAAGAACTCTGAAATTCAGCATAATTTTTAATTGATTTCACTTTAAAAATCATGCACAATTTCTGTCTTAGCCTAGTGGCAAGGATAAGCGTATTTATTATGAAGCATTAGTTTTATACCCATTGGAAACAAAACAGCAATGGCCCATTGTTACCATCTCTTTTTAACCTAACTTTAGAAATATTAGCCCATAACTATTCAAGAAAATAATAAAGTGCAAAGATGGTGAAGAAAAAAAAAATAAAGTATCACTATTTCCAGATGACATGTTTACATTCCTAGAAAATGATATAACCAGAAAATGACTTGCTCAAAATTGAGGATATAAAATAAGTTCACAAAAATCAATAACTTTTACTTATACTACTGCCACACAGCTTCAAAATAAAGTCAGGGGAAAACGCTATTTGCAATAGCAATACACAACGTGAAATACCTGCATTATCGTCTAACTTGAGACGCACAAAACTTAAAGAAAGTTGTAAAGCTCTATTAAGAGAAATAAAGAACACTTGAACAAATGGAGTGATGCTCAAAGAGTAAATTTCCAGCCACCTCTGACAGAAAGAGGAGAAGGCAGGGGAACTGGGCATTATGGGGGACACGGCATGAGCCCCCCCGCTGGGAAGGGACAGTTAAGGGCACAGAGCTGGTTCAGGGGATAAAGATCAAACCACGTTCCAACAGTGACTTATAAATTAATCCACTACTTATTAAGACCATTGGAACGCTTTCTAGAACAAGACAGGTACATAGTAAAACTCATCTGGAGAAATAAGGAATAACAGAGACTTTTTTTTTAAAGAAAGGAGGGTGAGTCCACCCTAACGAATTGTAAACTATAAAGCTGCGGTTATCAAAACTGTATGGAGCTATAAAGCATCACTGGGCCGACATACACTTCAGAAATGTAACTCAAACTATTAAGGGAATGTAATAACTGACATATTAGAAGCAATACGAAAGTAGAGAAAAGAGCTATTGTTAAATGCCAACTCGAAGATGACGTACTGTACCGTAGGTGCTGGGGATACAAAATGACAAATTTCAAACAGGGCAACAAATTATGTATTAAAACTATCTGAATTATGTTAGAAATGAAAAGTGAAGATGAAAGAATGGTCTTACTATTAAAGAAATAAAATAGAAAAGATCAATGGGTTTGAAAAATAAATAAGAATGGGGAAAACGACAAACATAACTGATAAGACTTCCACTATTCAAAATAGTATACGTAGAGAACTGACATAAATATACACAAAAAGCCCAGATCCTACTTATTAAGTGGTCCAGAGAAGATGGCCCACTTAATCCAAAGGAAATCTAAACAGGAAAAAACAAAAATAAGGAGAAATGTACCATCTCTAGCCATTAAAGCAAAACAAACTCAAACAACTATAAGCCATCGTTGAACACATTAAACTAAAATAAAAACAAATGAGAAAAATCAATGCCAGTGCAGTTATAAGGGGAAAAAAGTAAGTTGCTGATGGCAGATTTAGTGGAGGATGGTGATGGCGCCATGACCTTTAGTAGCAGCAAAGGTGGGTTCCTCTCCCACATAGCATCCTTCTGGTGGGAGTGGCACACGGCTGCCAGGGAAGAGAGCCATAAGCATTCTAGCCTCAGCAAACAGTGGCCACCCCATTGCAGAGTCTGGCACATGGGGACTAGGTGGTCATGGGAAATAGTAGAACCAGTAACTTTCAAATGAGCCACATGGACTTGGGCAACAAGCATGTTGTGGCATTCAAGAAGACCGAAAACGAGAGACCCTTCCACAAAATTTACAGGTAACTTTGTTACAAACTTAGGGATAAAAACAACACCCCAAACATAGAGTTCCCATATGACCCCCGGAAAAAACACTTCTAGGTATGTACCAAAGAGAAATGAAAACACAGATGCACACAAAACCTTGCATACAAATGTTCATAGCAGCATTATTCATGATAACCAAACGGTGGAAATAACCCAAATGTCCCTCAACTGGTGAATGGGTAAATAAAGTGAAGGATATCCATGCAATGGAATATTACTCAGTCATAAAAAGTAATGGAGTTCTGATATATCCTACAACATGGATGGATCTCGCAAACATTCTGTTAAGTGAAAGAAGCCAGTCACAAAGGACTACATATTGCATGATTCCATTTATTAAATGTCCAGAATAAGCAAATCCATAGAGACAGAAAGTAAATTGGTAGTCGTGTAGGACTGGAAGGGTGGAGGGACTGCTAGTAAGTACAGGATTTCTTCTTAATGAAAATGTTCTAAAATTGTGATGGTTGCATAACTCTGTGAATAGACTAAAAGTCACAGAATTATAGACTTTCAAGAGTGAATTGTATATGAATTATATCTCAATAAAGTTTGTTTTTTTAAAAAAAAACCATACACACCATTAATATTGACCTCCCTCCAACTCTGATAAGTAGAGGCTTGCAGCCAAATTTAACTTGATTTAGGAAATAAGCTAACAGGATATTTCTTGTAGCCCAATCTTTGGGAACAAGCTCCTGCCTGCACACGACAGCTTTTAAATGGGTGCCCTGGCCCCATTCTCAGCCTCCCCGCTCCCCTCCTCACGTGGCCCTGACAGCTCTATTGTCCCTTCTCTCTTCCTCTTTTAAAGTTACTTTAACTCCTGTCAAAACGGGACCAGTATCAGTCCCTGTTTTCCCACCCAACTATCCTGCTAAAAAACACACATCTCGATTCGACTTCCCCAGCTAGGGTCACACTCTTATCAACCAGAGGAAACGTTTGAGAATCACAAGATCTCTCTTTGACGCCAAGATGACTGAAAACCGCCTCTCAGCCCCCAACACTGTCTTCATTTCAGATTCGCCAATTTTCCTTTTAAGTTTCTCACTGATTTTCCATTCTATTCCTGGCACTTCCTACCCTTTCTCTCTGGCTCAGCCATTCAAGGACCAGCTTGTCATCTGTGCTGCCCGGGCCTCCCGCTCCCTGCTGCCTTACTTTCAGTCGAAGATTTATTTTCACTCTTCACCAACCTTTCTCAACCTGGACGTCCCCCAACCCCACCCCCAACAAACCATTTGTAAATCCCTCATTTTGGCTTTCCTCCTTAATGCTGGCCAATCACAGATCCTCGAGGAAAGGCCAGGTGGCGGCTCCCAGGTGGTCTGTGTGCGGCTTGCACGCCCTCTGGCCCTGCCTCAGAGCCTCCCCAGTCGCCACAGGTGCAGCTGATGGCTCCTACCCCAAGGTCCCCCAGCCCCCCAGACCCAAGGAGGCCAATTCACGGAAGGCTCCCACTCCCACGCCCTTGGCCACGCCTCTTCTCCACAAGAACAAAGGCAAAGAGGACAAAGGCATCAGAAGGACGTTGGAAAAGAAAACTGAAATTCTGCAGATCTGTGTATACCCCATATCACGTCCTTAACTGCCCTGGGTTCAAATACTGGCTCCAGCATTTACCAACGGGGCCACTTTAAGGGGCCACATGCTTAGCCTCTCAAGTCTCAGTTCCTCATTTGTGAAAAGGAGGATAACATGGTGAGGACTAAACGAGATAGTCCAAGTAAAGGGCTTGGACTGTGGTCATTCTATCAGTCCATACAAAGCAAAATCATGGATTACTCTTCACATGAAGGACAATATAGAAATCAGATGGGAAAAATGCCATTTCTATTTAGAACCTGCTCTTTACAAGGACAGAAATGGACGACTCCCCATCCACCCCCTTGTTGCTATGCAGCCTTCTGCAGCCGGAGCCCATTAGCTCGGAAAATCTGCTCCATGTGGTTATAAGAGCTCTGCAAAGCCTGGAAAACCTCTTTCTCTCTGTTCCTCCTCTCAACCAGTTCAGGCTAATCTGTGTTTTTCCCAAGACAAAACTGCAGAAACCCTCGCTCTGCGGCTGCAGAGCCCATCATGCCTGTCGGGCAGGAACAAAACGTGCCTCTCCCAGAGCCCTGTCAGCTCGGCCCTGTGGCAGCTGCAGGCCTGCAGGCAGCAGGGCAGTGACACCACGTCACCAGAGAGAGAGAGGTCAGCGGAACCTGCCCGCCTCGGAAGACGACGACTTCAGTGTTGTCGGAGTTATTTCCCCTTCTGAGCCCTTTTATCGTAAGGAAGTAAATCCCAGAGGAAAACTCATGCCTTGCTCTTCTATGTTATTTACTTACTTGCGTGTGACAAGCCAACACCCTCTCTGGCTGGACCTTGACCTGCTGTCCAAATGTGGTCCACGCGTGTTACCTGCAGTTCACAGGCTTCCACACCACGCACTACTTTAGCAGAGCAGCTGCCCTGTGCCCCTGGGGCTGTTCCCTGGTTCCACGAACTTAGACAAAGCCGAAATATGTTCCTACAGTGACACGTGTGTGTGCACACATTCGTGCATTCAGCAAACGTATGTTATGCACTACTGTGGGTCAGGCACTGTCCTGGGCAAAAGGAGTATAAAGACAAATAGCACAGTCCTTGAGGGGCTCAAGCTTCTGGCAGGTGTGGGAGCGAGCAGGAAACTGACAATCCTGGGAGGGCAGGACGTGCTCAGCCTGAGCAATCTAAAGGGATCACCAAATAAGAGCATCTCCTCTGGCCTCCAGGGGATCCCGAAGCAAGTGTCACCTTAATGCGGCTCAAAAAGTGAGGAGGAGTTAGCCAAAGAGAATTGTGTGTGCGTGTGTGTGTCCCTGGGCACCCACACAGCCAACTCCCCCACCAATTATTCACCATGGTGCCTCTCTAAAAACCCTACATTAAACATCTTACATCTTGAAATTTATTGTGTTCCATCCCATTGGGCAGAAGGTCAGAGAGAACATTTCTGTGAGTCATACTTTACTGCATTGCTACATCTTGTTAAAAGTACATTCACATTCTCTGAGATGTCAGAGACACGCTCCCCAGCTCCCCTTCCAGTGCACCTGGCGTGAGGGGGCCATTCCACCCAGGGGACACATTTCATCCCTTGGGCTCAGGTCCCACAAGGAGGCTGTAGGGAGACTCCTTAGGAAAGTAGCTGACTCTGCTCACTTCTTAGCTGATGTGGCCTCATTGTCCCTGCCTTTGGCCTGGTTGCTGACCCCCAGCTGCTGCTAGGACTTCAGCCTGGGACCCCAGCCCTCGGGGCTCAAGTCTACTGGCTTGAGATCTGGAATCTGCATTCATTCATTCCTTCATTCATTCACTCAATCACTTACTAACTGAGCTCCCACTCTGTGCCTAGCACTGTTCCCGGTGCCAGGGACACAGAGTCGAACCAGACACACAGGTCTGCGCTCATAGAACCTGCATTCTCATGGAAGAGACACATAATTGATAAGCCAACAAGGAAATCAATGAGAGTTTTCACATAGTGATAAGTTCTATGAGAAAGCACAGACAAAACCAGGCAACGCATTTCAAAGTGACATTGGGAGAGTTATTTTTAATCGGGTGCACAAGAAAGGCTTTGCTAAGGCAACGTCTGAGCTGAGAGCTGAACCAGGAGCAGGAGCCAGCCAGGCAGAGATGGCACGGGGAGGACAGGGAGTTGCCAGCAGGCCACCGTGTGGAGTCTGGATTTCACTATAAGTACAATGGGAATCCATTGGAGAGTTTAAGCAAAAGGCTGACGGGAGCTGACTCATGTTTTTAAAAGATCATTGCATTGAAAGTGCTCTGGATCCCGGCCCTATGGTATCTACCTGTTTCTCCTTTTCTTGGATAACCTCTCTGAATGTGACTTGTGGTTCACTAAACTCGAGGTTCTCGCTAGTCCAGCATCTGGCCCAGCCTCTCTGCTGTCCCAAGGGAGAGGGGAAGGGGAGGCTCCTCAGTGAGCACCTCATGACGATTCACTCATCTAGTGCCTTGCTCTCTAATCAGCATGGTCTGCGTGCTCATTAGCTGAGTCCCCTGACTGCACGGTAATCTCTCTGAACAAAACTGCAGATTCTTGTTCCCCTTAAAGCCACCAGCTTGGCAGCTTGCCAATTTCAGCACAGTAACAGATTTCCTGAGTGGCATTCAAACTTGCCACCTCTCCCAAGGCCGTCACTCGGACCAGTTGGGTGGTGTTTCCCCGCTTTGAAAGACCCCGTGGGTGATCCACAGCAAACCTTCTCAACCAGGGATGGGCACATCTGGGGAGTCTCTGAAGGTTACAGATGTGCCCGGACCCACCCCAGATTTAATGAATCACAGGCTGGAGACGGGGAAGGGAATCCGTACCTTTTTAAAGTTCCCCTGGCAATTCTGATACGCACCTCTGCTTAAAATGCACTCGACTGGAGGGAGCTAGGCTGTATGTACAAGATCACCCTGCAAATTCTTTTTCTGAACAAGACTAAGTAAAAAATAAATAAATATGCATCCATACACTAACAGCCACGGAACAAAAGAGGCGAGACTGCCTCCTGCATATACGGGTCAGGGCTACACGGAGGAGGAGGAGAGGAAAGAGAACCGGGAGTCAGCGGTCACGCGGCCCTGAGCCTCTCCGCTCGGAACATCACTGCAGAAGGAGCCGCGCCCGCGTCTTCACCCTGGCGCTCTGATGCTCGCAGCTGCACAGCAGCAGCCAGCAGACCCGCATGCGCAGGGTTTTCAACACCACGTGCCCCTAAGAGGCCTCTTCTGCTAGACTTCCAATTCCCTGGGATAGTCCCCTGAAATCTTCAAATGTTACAGTGCTCCTAAATTTAAAAAAAGGCTATAGCACCAAGTAATTAGAATTTCTACCCCATTCCTTACACTAGCGTTGACGAGGACGACAGCCCCTGACACCCCGGGGCTAGACCAGAACAGCAGGCCCGGAACGAGCAGGGCAGCCGTTTCACCGCCAGGCGTTCCGAGACCTGCTCGGGCCGCGTCCACGCGGCGCGCACCCGGCGGCACTGCCCGCAGGCTGCTCCGACCCCGTGGCGGCTCGGCCGTCCTCTCCTGGGCGCATGCGCGAGCTGGGCCGCACGGGCACTGTGGGGCACACGAGGATGCCTCAGCTTCGGGCCCCGGCCCTCAAGCTGCGCTGGGGAGGGTGCCGGCAGGCAAAACAGGGATGTGAGTACACGCAGGGCGGAATGCGACCAGCGCCACGTGGTGAAGGCCGGGGGCTCTGGAGCACCTGCGGCCAAGCCTCCCATCGGGGCTCCTAAGGCTCCGGGAACAGCTCTGTCAGGGCTCCCCAGCAGGGCCAGGATGTGGCCAGGAAAGCACAGGAAAAGTTATTCTAGGTAGAGATTATATCGTCAGCCAGGATGGGAGAATGAGGCGAGGTTCAGGGAATGGGGGTAATCTGTTCTGACCAGAACCATGCATGGGTGGGAGACCAAATGGGTGGAGAGCCTTGAAAGCCACGATCAGAAGTGGGGACTGATGAGGATTTTAGGCTGGTTACTTTTAAAAGTGCAAATGAGAAGCAGGCTCCGAGGAGCAGGATTTGCTTGCCCTTTGTTGGGAAACATTTACATTTGTAAGGGAAACCCCCATCTGTAAAAATGCCTCCCTCTCTGTGCCAGGAAGAAGGGAGGTGACCTTATCTCTAGAAACTCTTAACCAATGCCAAAGGCAAGAACTTAAGTTGGTTACTGTCTGGCAACCTCATGTAACTGACTCCCCCCACAACATCCTCCTTTGTCTTTAACTGAAGATAATATTTAAGCGGTGACTTCTGCCATTTACTCAATCCGGTTTGATTCTTATTTAAAAGTTGTGGGACCACCCAATGGCCAGACCCCACCTGCACTGATACCATTTTAACTTTTTTTCATATTCTTTCCTTTGTCTTGTAAAGAGATGGCTCACATACCTAAGCCTTAAATTTAGCCTTACTCTCCACCCATGTTTGCAGCAGCAGCACCTCCTCCTGCCCGTGGGCCCTGTCCCCATGCAGCAGCTCTGTCTGCTCATGGGTCCTGTCCCCATGCCAGCAGTAGTAGCAGCAGCAACATGCTGGCACCAGCTCTGCCTGCCCGTGGGTCCTGTCCCCATGCCGGCAGCAGCAGCAGCTCCTCTTGCCTGTGGGTCCTGTCCCCATGGTATTCTCTAAATAAAAGAGCACTACTGCCAGACCTTAAGAGTCCAAGAAATCTTTCTTTCGACTTCTCAGCTCACTGACCCCACATCAGGGACCACGTTCTTTAGACAAAGAGAACTGCAGACCGCTGCTGGCCAAAGGAGAGAGACGATGAAACAGGCCGTGAGAAGATAACCATATTGTGGCCACTTTAAACTGTCGATAGTTCCTCTCACCAATGAACCTTCACACAGGCTTTTCTCTCTTCCTCCCTTCAAGGCCAGGATGATCCCTGTGCAGCCTGTAAGACTGGCCGTGGGCATCACCTCCTCCAGGAAATATCCCCCGTTCTCCCAAGATGGGGTCAGGGGCCCCTCCGCCATGCTTCCTCAGCACTTACTACCCTGTATTGGCATTTCGGTTGCTCCTTGCCTTTCCCACTAGATGGAGGCCCCTTGAAGGCAGGCTCTGTGGTCACTCAGCTTTGATTTCCCCAAATCCTTGATTTCTTGGCATGTAACACGTGCTCAATAAGTGCTTGATGGATCACGGTGAACAAGCATCAGAAAAGCCCCCAAAGGCATTCCACCCGCAGCCCGCAGGTCCGAACGTGGGTGCAGTTGTCTCACTTGTTTCTTGTTCTCCCAACAAGCATTTCTGGTGGCCCTATTCATCCCCTGCACTGTGCTCCAGGTGTGGTAATTACAGGGTGTCTGCCTCCAAAGGCAGCCCTGCTCTTGCTCATGGTCACATATTGGAATCTGAAGGCCCTGAGCCCCACGTCCCGCGGAGCCTCGTGACCCTAAAGCCAGCCTTACTGGGAGCGAAGTGTTGTCAGCAAGTCCGGAGAAGGATGTGGGTCTCCATCTGGGAGCACAGGCCTCCGGGCAGGCAGACGCGCCACAGTGACCCCAGCAGAGCCAACCAGAGAACACTCACGTCGCTTCACAGCCCGGGAAACTCGGGTACACTGTGAACTGTGGTGCAAAATGTGCTTAGAATTTTAAGATTAAAAGTAGGAGATGTGAAAGAACTTCTAGTATTAGAACACTCTGATTTTGGCTAGGCACATGGCCCTTAGAATTTACTTCCTAGTCCCCTTTGTTTAACCATATGACTAAGATTCAGTCAATTAAATATAGGTGGAAGTGTTGTCTGTCACTCCCAGGAAGTGTCCTAAAAGGGAACATGCACCCTGTCTTTGTCTCTTTCTTTTTCCTGCTGAAAGGAGTGTAGATGTGATAGAGAGAGCTCAGGCAGCCATGCTGGATCATGAGGTGGTACTCTAGTGCAGCAGAGCAGCAGAGCCTGCATTCCAGCCTGGGCTGCCTAACTCTGGACTTTTTACACAAGAAAACAAAACCTTGTATGTTTAAGCCCCTGTCTAGCAGCTTTCACGAAAATGGTCAAGGGGCTCTGATAAGGAACCCAAGGGTTCACAGACTCACACAATGTTGGACCCAGGAGGAACCTCAGATATCTGGGTCCCCTTCCCGCCTGCACCATCGCCCAAGCCAGATTTGCACCTGCCTAACAAACTCCCTGTTGGGGGACTCTGCTGAGTCGCGAGCGATGATGAGGATTTTTAGGCTGGTTAATTTTAAAACTACAGATGAGAAGCAGGCTCCGAGGAGTGGAATTTGCTTGTCTGTTTGTTGGGAAACATTTACATTTCTAAGGGAAACGTCTATCTGTGAAGATGCCTCCCTCTCGGTGCCAGGAAGAAGGGAGATGACCTTATCTCTAGAAACTCTTAACCAATGCCAAAGGCAAGAACTTAAGTTGGTTACTGTCTGGCAACCTCATGTAACTGGTCACACCCCCCCCCACCCCCGCCAAATCCTCCTTTGTCTTTAGCTGAGGATAATATTCAAGCGGTGACTTCTGCCATTTACTCAATCCGGTTTGATTCTTATCTAAAAGTTGTGAGATCGCCAAATGGCCGGACCCTACAGGCACTGATACCATTTTAACTTTTTTATACATTCTTTGTCTTGTAAAGAGATAACTCACATACCTATGCCTTAAATTTAGCTCTAACCCTCAACTTGGGGCAGCAGAAGCGGCAGCAGCAACATGCCGGCAGCAGCTCTGCCTGCCCATGGGTCCTGTCCCCATGCCAGCGGCAGCAGCAGCAGCTCCCCATGCCAGCAGCATCTCTGACTGCCCGTGGGTCCTGTCCCCATGCTATTCTATTGTCTAAATAAAAGAGCACTACTGCCAGATCTTAAGAGTCTAAGAAATCTTTCTTTCAACTCCTCGGCTCACCGACCCCGCATCAGCGAGATGCCTGGCATGATTGCACAACTTACAGAACCAGCCAAGTGGCTCAGAGTGCCACCAAGGGTGACACGGGGGAGGACCGAGAAGGCCCACCCAGCTGCAGGTGCTCGAGACAGGGGAGCCTGGCATCACGGGTCTGAGGATGGTCGCACAAGTCTTGAAAAGGGCTTGCAGCATCCCTAGGCCATGAAAAGTTGGGGGGTGACAGTGTTGTTCAGAGACATCTCACTCAGAATGCGAGAAGCCTGCTGAGACACTGTGCTTCCACGGACACCCGAGTGTCACACGGCAGCAGCACTGCACTCCTTCCCTCTGCCCTCAGCCAGCTGCCAGCCCTGCCCCCTCCTCCTGCAGCCAGAGTCTGGAGTGAAACTGGCACTCTAGAATTAAAAACTTCCCTCATGGACAAAAAATAGCCAAAACAAGCTTTATTTTTTATTTATTTTTTACTGCAGCAACATTAGTTTATGATATTATGTAAATTTCAGGTGTACATTATCACACTTCAGTTTCTGTGTAGATTACATCATGTTCACCACCCAAAACTAATTACAGTCCATCACCACACACATGTGCCTAACTACCCCTTTTTCCCACCCTGCACTCCTTCTCCCCTCTGGTAACCACCAATCCAAACTCTGTCCCTGTGTGTTTGTTTGTCATTATTTTTATCTTCTATTTATGAGTGAGATCATATGGTATTTTGACTTTCTCCCTCTGACTTACTTCACTTAGCATAATACCCTCAAGGTCCATCCATGTTGTCACAAATGGCCGGATTTCATAATTTCCTATGGCTGAGTAGTACTCCATTGTGTATATATACCGCATCTTCTTTATCCATTCGCCCCTTCATGGGCATCTAAGTTGCTTCCAAGTCTTGGCTATTGTGAATAATGCTGCAGTGAACATAGGGGTGCATGTATCTTTATGCATTCGTGTTTTCACGTTCTTTGGATAAATACCCAGCAGTGGAATAGCTGGATCCTCTGGTGGTTCTATTCTTAATTTTCTGAGGATACTCCATACTACTTTCCATAGTGGCTGCACCAGTTTGCACTCCCACCAGCAGTGTATGAGGGTTCCCTTCTCTCCACATCCTCTCCAACACTTGTTGTTTCCTGTCTTGTTAATTACAGCCATTCTGACGGGAATGAGGTGATACCTCATTGTAGTTTTGATTTGCATTTCCCTGATAGTTAATGATGTTGAGCATCCTTTCATGTGCCTGTTGGCCATCTGTATATCTTCTTTGGAGAAATGTCTGTTCAGATCTTTTGCCCATTTTTTTAATTGCATTGTGAGTCTCTTTGTTGTTGAGATGTATGAGTTCTTTGTATATTTTGGATATTAACCCATTATCAGATATGTGGTTTGCAAATATCTTCTCCCAATTGTTAGGCTGTCTTTGTTTTTTTGATAGTTTCCTTTGCTGTGCAGAAGCTTTTTAGTTTGATGTAGCCCCATTTGTTTATTTTTTCTATTGTTTCCCTTGCCCAGTCAGACATGGTACTCAAAAATATGGTGCTAAGACCGATGTCAAAGAGCATACTGCCTATGTTTTCGTCTAGAAGCAAGACAATCTTTAAAAAAAAGTCAGCCCGATGGCATAGTGGTTAAGTTTGTGCAGTCCACCTCAGCAGTCCAGGGTTTGAAAGTTCAGATCCCAGGCGTGGACCCACATACCACTCACCAAGCTGTGCTGCGGCGGCATCCCACATACAAAGTAGAGGAAGATTAGCACAGAGTTTAGCTCAGGGTGAATTTTCCTCAGCAAAAAGAAAAAAGAAAGAAAAAAATGAGCTTATTAACCTATGAAAAGATGTAGAGGAAAAACATGCATATTACTAAGTGAAAGAAGCTAAAACGAAAAGGTTACATACTGTACGATTCCAGTCATGTGACATTCTGGAAAAGACAAAACTATGGAGACAGTAAAAACATCAGTGGTTGCCAAGAGCTAGGAGGGCAAGAAGGATGAATAGCTGGAATATGGAAGACTTTAGGGCAGTGAAACAATTCTGTATGATAGATACTATCATGGTGGATACATGTCTTTACACATTTGTCAAACCTACAGAATGTACACCACCAAGAGTGGACCCAAACATAAACTGTGGACTTTGAGTGATAATGATGTTCAATGCAGGTTCATCAGTTGTAACAAATGTGCCACCTGGTGCAGGATGTTGATGGCTGGGGGCTCTGTGTGTTTAGCGGCAGGGGTACACAGGAACTCTCCTACTTTCCATTCAATTTTGCTGTGAACTTCAATTGCTCTAAAAGATAAAATCTATTTTTTTTATTTTAATGGGCAAGAGATTTGAATAGACATTTCTCCAAAGATAATTTACAAATGGTCAATAAGCACATGAAAAGATGCTGTATATTATTAGCCACTTAGGGAAAGGCAAATGGAAACCACAATGAGATACCACTTCATATCCACTAGGATGGATATGAAATAAAAAAGACAGACAATAGCAAGTGTTGATGAGGATGTAGAGAAATTGCAACCTTCATACACTGTTGGTGGGAAAGTAAAATGGTGCTTTTGGAAACTTCGGGAAAACAGTTTGGCAGTTCCTCAAATGAATAACATAGAATTGCCATATGACCCAGCAATTCCACTCCTAGAGAAAATTAAAAACATATGTTTTCACAAAACCTTGTATGTGAATGTTCATAGCAGGATTATTCACAATAGCCAAAAAGTGGAAACAGCCCAGGTGTCCATCAACTATAAATGGATAAACAAAATGTGTTATGTGCACACACAGAATATTATCCAACAATAAAAAGGGAACAAAGAATTGATATTTTCTAAAACATGGATAAACTTTGAAAATATCGTGCTAAGTAAGAGAAGCTACACATGAAAGGCCACATATTATATGATTCCATTCACAAAAAATGTCCAGAATAGGCAAGGCCCCAGAAACAGAGAGTAGATTCGTGGATTTCCAGGACTGGGAGGAAGGAGATGGGAGTGACCACGAATGGGTGTGGGGTTATTGTGGGCATGATGAAAGTATTTTAAAGGAGATAGTGTTGATGTTTAGACAATTCTGTGAATATCTAAACACCACTGAACTGTACACTTTAAATGGGTGAACTTTACGATACGCAAGTTCTATCTCAATAAAGCTGTTACTTAAGAAACAAAAACAAACAAAAAAAGTCCACTTGAGTCCCACTTCTGCCCAGACCCCACGCAGCCCAGAGCACATTGCTGTTCCCTCTCTCAGCATTCACTTCTTCTACCTTCCTGGGGACATTTTAAAAACTTTTTGTTGATGTTCATACAACATTTTAAAAAGAAAATAAGCTCAGTATCTTCATTCCACCCAGGACTAGGGAGCAATAAAGTATACTCAGAAATTATGATGGTGCAGAAACCAGAATTATAATCATGTAATGCCATATTTCAGCCGAGAAAAGTTGATTACAATATATATTTTTAAAGCAGTGCTGAGAATGCTAATTAACACAAAATTTAATCTTCTCACTGTATACATGATATTTTCTCCCAAATTTTATTAATAACGTATATTTCTCACCAGTACCTACAAGAGGAACAACATATAGGATGGGAAACAAAAGCAGAACAGAAGGAGACTAGCGCCCTGTCAACATGGATCATCCCAGGTAACGCGACGCGATGGACCTGCGGCCACAGCTGTGTCCCAGGTCTGGGGTGACAGCCTCCAGGCAGGTGCCACAGCAGGTGCCAGCTGGGTGACTGTAACACTCCTGGCCAGGGCCTGGGAATTCCCCAGGACTACAGTGAATTGAAACGAATTTCTTTTTGGTAACTTTTTCAAAATTTGTGACACCCTTAGAGATAACTGGAGCCATCCCGGGGTGTCGACAGCTACACAAAAACTTTGGTGCCATGGAAATTACTGACAGGAGGAAAATATGAACACGTATACCCTTGTGAAACTTCCGAGCGTGCCAGGCTCAGTTCTCTTTGGAGAGCCGAGCGTGATACTTGCCAATCGATCTGTTTTAGGATCCAAATGGCTTTGCTCAAACTGCAAGAGCCCCACTGGACAGAAAAAGCTCTGGCACTTAAAACATGATTAAAAACTGCCTGCTATTTATAATGATGGAGAAATGTCACTGAGAATTAAATGTTTTGCCAGTGGAAAACGTGGCTGTCTGGAAAAGGCTGTAGAAACACGCAGGGAATTAACAACAGGGCGCTGGGAGCACTCAATGGTACTCCAAGGGAGCTCAAAAGACAAGTTTTTTGTTTTGGGTTTTTTGGGTTTTTTCTTTTTAACTGCAAATTTTTTCCCCTTCTCATTCACCTGAGATTGTATGAGACAAGCATGCCAGACTCCAGGTGTTATCCCTGGCTTGCTGCAGACGGTTACCATTTTTCTTCCTCTGAACTCTCAAAGTAAAGCCAGCATCTCTACCTCACAACAGCTTTTCACTAAAGCTGATCTAGAAATTAAAAACTGAACTGACTACACTGCCCAGACAGAGAAAGCAACGAAGAAAACACCTGCATGGCAATGCTGTTCCCCGATGTGCAGGATTCTGCTCTGTGTCCAGATAACCAGGGTGTTCGTGGCAAACTACTCAACCAGCAGCCAAGACCCCTCGACAAGGTCTTTACCAGCCTCTCCTTCTCCCACGTGGAACGGCAACTCCAGCCCAGCAAACCTACTAACCTGCTGGTGGCCGCGCCATGTTCCCCGGAGCCCTCTGCTTTGTCCCCACCATGGGTTTAAGGAGCACTGACCACCCCTTTTTTCCTCCTTCCAACCCTAGGATGACCTTCCATCTGCTCATGGTCACCCTCTCTGCTGGAAGAGCTTTTCATTAAAAATGCTTCCCTTGTGGGGCCGGCCCAGTGGTGCAGCAGTTAAGGTCCCACGTTCCACTTCAGTGGCCCAGGGTTCGCCAGTTTGGATCCCTGGTGCGGACATGGCATCGCTTGGCAGGCTGTGCAGTGGCAGGCATCCCACATATAAAGTAGAGGAAGATGGGCACGGATGTTAGCTCAGGGCCAGTCTTCCTCAGCAAAAAGAGGAGGATTGGCAACAGATGTTAGCTCAGGGTTAACCTTCCTCAAAAAAAAAGAAAAAAGAAATGTCTCCATTGTTTCATTAGCGAATGTGTGCTTGTGTTCTGTTCCTACTTATTAATCACAAAAGGCTCCATTACAGAACAAAAGACACCAGCATTCTCAACTCAGTAAACTTTAATCCGCCTTTCCCACTTCTCATCTCGTCCTCTGACTGCCACTGCTTCTCCAACTTCCCACTTGTGCTCTCATGTGTTTGCACATCAGAAGCAGGTCACCAACCCAGCCATGTGTATTAGTCAGGCTCTCCAGAAAACAGAACCAACAAGGTATATACATTTATATTTATTTAAATATTGTATGCATTTATATAATTTATCATTCATTTAAATATATTTATATATTATATTATTTATATACATAAGAGATTTATTATAAGGAACTGGCTTCCATGACTCTGGAGGCTGAAAAGTCCCGTGCTCCACTGTCCATGAACTGGAGGCCCAGGAAAGCTGGTGGTCCCGTTCCAGGGCCCGAGAGCCAGAGAGCTGACAGTGTAGATGCCGGACCGAGTCCGAAGGCCTGAGAAGCAGCAGCGCCAAGGGCAGGAGACGGTCGATGCCCCAGACCAGTCAGGCAGAGAGAATCCTCCCTTCCTCCACCTTTCTGTTCTATTCAGGCCCTCAACAGGTTGGACGAGGCCCACCCACAATGGGGTGGCATTACTCAGTCCACGAATTCAAATGCTAATCTCTTCCAGAAACACCCTCACAAACACAGAACAATGTTCCCCTGCGTATCTGGGGCACCCGTCATCCAGTCAAGTTGACACATAAAATTAACTAACAGACTGTGAAAAAATATAAGAAAAAAGCCATATTGGCATACAAATTTATGATCCACTCACTCAACAATGTTTATTAAGCTCCTACTATGCGCCAGTTCATCAAGTGTAAGGAAGAGTCCTTAGAGACCAAGGACAAGATTCTCCACACCCTCGTATTCCCAACTACTCTGTACAGGTGTGAAAGCTGCACAGGGAAGAAGGCAGATGGGACGAAATGGATTCGTTTGTTGGAAGAGAGTTCAGTGGATACCATGGACCTCCAGCAAGAACAACAAATGGGTCTTAGAGAAAATTAGGCCTGAACTATCACTCGAGGCAAAAATGATAAAACTAAGGTTTGCCTACTTCAGGCACATTACGAGAAGGCAGGAATCTCTGGAAAAGACAACAATGCTGGGAAAGGAGAAGGCAGCAGGAACAGAGGAAGACCAGACAGGAGATGGTTTGACTCCACAAAGGAAGCCACAGGCCTGCGTCTACAGGAGCTGAGCAGGGCTGCTGAGGCCAGGACACGGTGAACAGCACTCATTCACAGGTCGCCAGAAGTCGGAGCCGACAAGACAGCACATAACAATGTGCCAGTCAGTGTGCCAGCTGCTGAGGACTCAACAGAGAAGAAGATCAAGCTTCTGGCACTTACAGGAGACAGACGAGTCTACAGGAGGTTGTAAAACTACGTGATAACTGCCCTGACTGGGTCATGCATGCAGGGATGGGAAGATGGAGCAGGAGCCCATGACCACGGTTCTGGCGTCAGGGAATGCTCCCTACAGGAAATGACAGTGAGGAAGGCAAGAAGGCCAAGCGGGAGATGGGAGTGGGGGTTGGGCGTGTTCTAAGCAGGGAGAACACCTGGGGCAAATGGCCAGCGCTCAGAGACAGGTAGCAGGTTCTTAGACTTCTTAGATCTGCAAGTTTGGTAGAGCTGGATCAAAGACTCTGGGCTGGAGGAAGATGCAGGGTTAAGAAGTCTGGACTGTATCCTGAGAGCATCACAGAAATCCCAGAGAGCTGAATCAAGCACTTCAAGGTGGAGGGAGATGCAGGGCCAATCAAGACGGGGCTAGTAAGCCTTGCTAAGAAGTCTGGACTCTATCTTGGGGCCATCAAGAGCCATCAGAGAGTTTTAAGCAGGAAAGTGATATAAGCAGATAAGCATCTGGAAAATCACCCTGGCTGCAGTGTAGAGAATGAATTTAAAGACACATGGCAGGTTGGGGAGATGAGAACGTTAACTTTTTTGAGCAGGTAAATAATGCTTTTCAAGGGAAAAAAGTGCAGGGGGCCCCAAGCAGCCTGTACGCATGCACACACGCAAAGGGCTCTGCGGTCATGCATATCTACAGTGTATCTCCGCCGGCTTGTCTGTGTCCTCCACGGGGATGGAAGGGGCGAGACTGAGTCTCATCTGTCTTTGTATCTCCAGGGCCCAGCACAGTGCCTGACACAGAGCAGGCAATTAACAAATGTTTGTTGGTTGACTGAATGACTGAGTGCCTCAATGAGCGGATGAAAATAGGAAGAAGCAAATGACAGAGGAGAAGGGCCTTGGGCAGTCTTCATGGAAAGTGAAGGGCTGCACAAGGTAGGCACTAGGCAAACATATCTCCCCGCTTTCCAGTTGTCTGGCCCCCTCCCACCTGGCACCAGCACAGCGTTCCAGAAACACAGCACAGGAGAGACCTATGAAGCAGAGGTTCCCGGCCTGCGCCTGCAGCAAGGTCGAAGACGACTTTTAAAAAAGTCCTCGTTAATAATGGGCAGCCTTCGCCAACCCGCATTCCAGCAGCCACTGAGCCACTAAATCGCAGGAGTTTAAAACAATTACTTAGGGAGCAAAGAAGGTAAAGCATTTAGGAAAGGTGTCAGAGAGAGAAATGCAAAATAACATAAAACAGTCCTTCCTAATCACGTTCTATGGAGTAGAAAGAGGTTCGGACTGTCTGTGACCAATAATCATCAACCAGAAAAACAATCATTGATGTCAACCAAGGCAATTTTTCAAAGGTGTCCCTAGGATTAGCCTGACAACAGAGAGTCGCCATTTCTTCTGGCACAAGAACATGTGGGGATGGACGGGACTCCTCTCTTGCCCAAGAGGCTGGTATTCATTCTGGGTGGTTTAAATTGGTGGTAGTTATAATGGATGCATCTTGCAACACTATCGACTTTTTCTTTTTGCAATTCATTTACATTGGCTTTCAAAAGGCACTAACAAAAAAATGAATAAAATTGAAATAAAGGCAGAGAACAGTTGAGAGGAGAAAGGCGGACGAGCCAACAACAGGGACGATTGTGGTTCCTGGACTGAGTGTGAAGAAAGGTCACGACCTTCACGACATCGTGTGCGGAGCGACGTGTATGTGTTACCTCGTGTAGCTCTTATAATAACCCGTTGAGAGAGAGACCATATTTCAATGAATACAAGGCATCATTAAGAAAGGAAAAGCGGCCAATTGAGCCATGACAAAACACTTTGCTTTCAGAAATGTTAGAATACAAAGAAAATGTATGGCTGGAAATCAACGGAACACAGCATTACCATTTGCATTGTATAGGTCAGGCAAGTGAAACAAAGGAAAGTTAAGAAATTTGCTCAGGGTGTCTGGTCAGTATGTGGAAGAATCCAATTTTGAACCCAAGAAGTCTGACACCAAGGAGCTCAGGCCCCTTCTCACTGAACACACTGTTTCTCTACCGCTGAGCTTCCTGGCAGCCATGGCAAAGGCAGACGCAGGTTGAATTATGTAATTCTTACTATTTGAAAAGAAACCCACTAGCTTCTCAGGGAAGCCAAAGCTTTTCCTAGTACAAAACTGAGAGAAAAATTTCTTAGAGATATTACATAAGGGGTACATTGCAGGTAATTTTGTTAAAACCTTCAAAAACAATTAGAAGGCTAATATAAAAACAGCTTAATGAAAACAATTTTCCATGGATAAGGTCATGTGGTCAAGAATGACACCTTCTCATGGTCTACTACCACCCACAGATGGAACTAATGTATCCAGAGAAGTAGAGAATATGCTCCTTAAATCATCTTCCCTGAATATCATTGTTCTCCATCCAGTTTGTACCGAGAGCTGGTCTATTAGACAGGTCACGATACTCTCCAGCAAAGGCCTGAGCGAAGAACTCTGCCGACTGATAAATTCTGCCCATGGCGGGACCCATTTATGAATTAGGAATTGCCTAGCCACTAAACGACTCAGACGTGCTTTGGGATTCGGCACACGCCGTCCTCTCCTCCAGAGGCTCTCCCCAGCCTTGGCTGCAGCGCCAGAGAGCCTCAGCGGGGCTGAGCCAGCAGAAGGAAGCCGAGACTTGCTTCAGCATCGGGTCCTGAGGAAGCTTGCAATTCTGCAGTTGACTGCCTGGACCTAACCCTCGCTCACTGGCCGATCCCACACAAGTTGAGATGTCTTGATGCCTTAATTTCTACATCTGCAAAATGAAGATCATAATGATATCTGCCTCCCAGGGCTGTTGTAAAAACATAATGAGCCGGTTCATTTCAAAGACTTAAGATGTATGGCACACGGCGAGTACTCTATAAATGTTGGCTGATTTTTTTTTCTGCTTTTTCTCCCCAAATCCCCCCAGTACATAGTTGTAGACTTTAGTTGTGGGTCCTTCTAGTTGTGGCATGCGGGACACCCCTCAGCATGGTCTGACAAGGGGTGCCATGACCACACCCAGGATCCGAACAGGCAAATCCCAGGCCACCGAAGTGGAGCGCACGAAGTTAGCCACTCGGCCACAGGGCCGGCCCCTGATTTTATTATTTGGATAGTTCTTTTTTTAAAATAGATAATTTATTTAGCAGTAGTAACACTTGGGCCCTTTGGGAGCACGGGCTGCACAGGCGTGAATCACTTCGTTATTCAGGCATAAGCTAGAATTAAATGCCTGGGGCCGAAGAGCAATCAGGAGGCAGAGGAAACACCTACCAGCCCCACAGCAACGGTGCGGACGCCTGCGTGCTGAGCGAGCAGCCTGGCACACGCAAAGACCCCAAGTTCAGAGTCAGGCATCTGCTCCAATCCCAGCTCAGCATTCACCTGCTGTGCAGCCTCAGGCAGGCTGGTGAACGTCTTTGTACCCCATTTACAAAAATGCAGATGCTACCACTGACCGCACAGTGATGTTGAAACAACTGAAAGTAATGCCTGAAGAGTGCCTGGCACACAGTCGCAAAGAAAAATCCATTTCTTATAAAAACGTGATGTAGAACTGATGACTCTTTAGAGATAAGAAATTTTGTATATACAGAGGAAAGATCAACTCCCCAACTCAATTTTAATGGTTTTTGTGTGTGTGTGTGTGTGAGGAAGATTGTCCCTGAGCTAACATCTGTGCCAATTTTCCTCTATCTTGTATGTGGGACACTGCCACAACATGGCTTGATGAGTGGTGTGTAGGTCCATGCCCGGGATCCAAACCCGTGAACTCCAAGTTGCCAAAGTGGAGTGTGGGAACCCAACCACTACGCCACTGGGCCAGCCCCAATGCTTTTTTTTTTTTTTGAGGAAGGTTAGCCCTGAGCTAACACTTGCTGCCAGTCCTCCTCTTTTTGCTTCTGAGCAAGACTGGCCCTGAGCTAACATCCGTGCCCATCTTCCTCTACTTTATATGTGGGATGCCTGCCACAGCATGGCTTGCCAAGCGGTGCCAAGTCCGCACTCAGGATCTGAACCGGTGAACCCCGGGCTGCCGAAGCGGAACCTACGCACTTAACTGCTGTGCCACCGGGCCGGCCCATCAAACCTGTTTTTAAATACCCCAGCAAAGCAATTTCACTGCAGAAAAATCAGAAAATAGAGATTAAATAAAAGGAAGAAAATTAGTCTCCCATAATCCCACTGTGCAAAGATAACTACACATGGCATTTTGGTGTTTACTCTTCCGGAATGTTTTTCTCTGCATATAAGCATGTACGTGCAAATCCACTTTCAATAATCCACACAGCAAAGACCAGGAACCCCATTTCCCTCAGGATCGTCTCTGCCTGCTCCAATCTTTGCAAGAACAAAATGTAAATCCTTAAGAGGGATTTTTGTTGATTTATTTACTTAGCAGGAGCACACAGGTAAGGGAATTACTTTTAATTAAACATACTATCCCAAGGCTTACAACTGCCCCAATATGTATAAATCTCCCTGCGACCAACAATATGTAACTGAGTACCAGGCAGCAAATAACACACACATTCGCAATATTCATGAACTTGAGCAAGCTAATGACAAGATTGAACGTGGCAGCCCTCAAATCACTCCAGGTCTGTAAGCCAATAGATGGCTCCAAGACACCGGGAACCCATTAACTCACCCCTCACATACATACACACAACCGTGTGAGCTTCACAAACAGAATCTCTTTTCCATCCCGCATCCCATCCCCCAAGGCCAGGCAGCTGCCCTGGGCTGCGCTGTGTGTGGAGCATTTCAAAATCAGGTGTGCGCATGCTCACACATCTCCCTCTGCCCCCACCTCATCTCAGTCTTTGCACTCCCACCCCGCCCAGCAAGAGGTACTCCTGAAAAGCCAATTTTCTAATTCCTCTCCTGTGGAGCCGAGGTCCCTCCCTGAGGCCAGTGAGCACTTAGGATTAACTGTCGTTTGCCTGTTTGAGTGGTATAGAGAGCCCCGTGCACGGCAGCAACAGGCAGGGAGTGCTCATGCATTTTAATCACTTTATTTGAAAGGAATTGCTCTCATGAGTAGGGAGAGTGGGGAGGACATACGTGATATGCTGTGGGTTGCTAAGGGAGAGAAGAAATAAAGATAAAAGGAGCAGGTGGGGTGAGGGCAATTTCTACAAGCCCAACAAAAGAAAGGACTGACGGATAGCACTGATGGAGGCCATGAATCAGAATCGGTTTTCCATTTCCTCCAGGACACTGGCTTTTCAACTCCTCACCCCTTTTATAGTGACAAATAAAAAGCAATATGTCATGCTGCTAATAGGACACTGTTGCACCAAGCAAACCCTCCTGGGCTGAGCATGATGAGACAGGACTTATGTCAGACGGAGCACAGCCAAGTGGCCAGAGGCAATGTGACATTAGATGGCAGATCTGTCACATAAGGCTCCAGACGCATGTGATCATTTCCAAAGGAGCTGACACAAACCCCCTTCAGAGAGCCCTGCCGTGGCCACCTCCTCTCCCCAACACACACGCGCAAGCACACATGTACACACGTGCACACACATGGAGGAAGGAGCCCTCTGAAGGGGTGGAGTCGGAGAACAGACACAAATGAATACAGATGTGAATCCCTCCTCCAAGAAGGTTAGAAATAGCTGTGTCTGAGCTAAATGGGTGAAGCCCAGCATCCTTCCACACTATTATCAAGTCAGGCTGCTGTGAAGTTGAAAAGGACTCTCCACCAGCACCCAAATGCCCACATTTATCAATGCAGTCCATTTAAAAAGCCCATCTCATAGCAGCCGGTAACTGCAATCAAAATTGGGGGATTGAGGATTACAAAAGCAGCGTAGGTAATAAACACGTTGTTTAAAACCTTGAAATTCCTCACTTGCCACTCCTCCCACCCCAGCTATCACTTTCAGGCGCCACCACTTCCCAGATCTTAAGTCTTGTGCTCTCAAGCTTAACACTGTCGATTCTGCGTGTTCCCTGAATCTTCTCATGGGGAGCAAAGCAAGAGCCCAGTGGCACCTCAAGCTCTCACTGGCCTCAGCAGGAAAGTGACTCCTGTCACTGATCAGCACAATCATGAGTGGAAAACACACCTGGGTAGGAGCCACCTGCCCTTTTTCTTCTTAGCGCTCCCTCTGTCTCAGACATCGCTACTCTGCACATGACTGGTCCTGCAAACACAGCCAACCGTGAGGCTGCCAACCAGGGATAACTCTCAAGTCCCGCTCTGTGCCAGGCACCATGTGTCAGCATCCAAGACAGGCCCCTCTGACACAGCTCCCCCGGGGCCCTCATCTCCCTAGTGCAGCCGGCCTTACTCCGCCAAACCGAGCCTCCCTGTAGCTGCAGGTTTCACCGAAACACACCTGATTCTTGGATCTCTTCCTAATGAGGATTCTTTTCTCATTAATCTAGAGCATCTTCTATCCCCTGTGACCTGAAGCCATCAATCACCCACATTAATGTGCTCACCTTCAGCCCCACTCCTAACAACTGGAGGCCTTGGGAGCAGAGTCCAAATGGAGGCCCACATGCCATAAACGTAAATATCTCAAAGTTAGAAATCAAGCTGACAAATTATTTAAAAAGGTATGTTCTAGCCCATCTTGATATTGGTTCCTTCCTAATGGCCCAGCAGGCCAGCTTCAAATGCAGAATTCTCACTCCGACCCGGCTCGGTCCCCAGCCAGCCCCACCATCTTTTCTCACCTCCAGCTCCATCCCACCTCACAAGTGGCCTCGTGCTAATGGAAATGCTAGGCTGTACATACAAATCCTTCTACCTCAGTCACCTCAACCGGTTACTTCTTATGTCTATAGGTACACACACTGGTGTCATAGTCTGTCCTTGGGAGGAGGGGATGAGGCCACACAGGCCACGGAGGCAGACGTGGACAGGAAATTCCTGGGTCCTGAGTACCAGAGCACGTCACACATTCCAGACTCCAGAAAGGAGGGCATGAGCTCTGGGTGGGCCTGGTCCCTTGGCCCTGCATATCCCCTGCCCCATGGAGATATACAGATGGAGGAGGGCCAGGGCCCGAGGGGGATCCCTATTGCCTGGGCCTAAACATGGTACCACTCATCTTTGTAGGCATATCCTATTCCTCTTCCAAAACCTAGTTCAGAAGAGCTCACCACCTCCAGGAAGTCTTCCCTGACCACCCTACCCACAATCCAGTAGGTTCAACGAATACTTCTTAAATGAATGCTATGGAAACACCCAGATGAGCAATGGATTACCTGTAATACAGACTGAACTTGTGTTTATGTCTTTTCTCCCAATAGAAACTTAGATCCTTGTGAGCAGTGGCCATGTTAAAGTGAACTCCTGGGCTCATTACCAAGTATTTGGGAATCAGGGTTCACAGTGAGAAGCCTGTTGAACTAGGCCTCCTCTTGGCTGACAGGTCCACATGCTTTTATAAGAGGATGTTAAAGGCCACTTATTCTGTGTCTCAGAGTTTCTGAGGTTCCAAAGGCAAAACCATTCAACAAATGCCAAGAACCCTCATATCTGGGACCATCCAGTGCCAAGAACTGCACTGCCAGTCCTGCCAGCTTGAGCCCCAGCCACCCACCTCCAGGCTCTAGGAGAGACAGGGAAGAATTCACTGGGAAGACAAAGATCCTTTCTGTGGAGAGTTGCCAATGTGCTGTATTTCAACATACCCCCACCCCCGAGAGAGGGCACTGAAGTTCTTTCCTCACTTGGAAAAATGAGAAGCCTCAGCAATGGGGGTCCCAGAGAACCCTCAAAAGTACCTTTCAATGAACCAGCAACTGTGCATCTGCCAACGCAGAAGGCCCTGTATCAAACTACTGTATCAGGTAAAATCGTTCCTCATCCTTGATTCTTGCCATTCCTCCCCACCCCCTAAACCCCCTCACCACAGCAGCTTAGGGAAGGACGAGGGGAGCAAGAAGTGGAGATGAAACGAGTACACATCTGTCCTCCCCATGCCCGTTCCCAGACCAAGGAGGCCTGAGCTGGGGGTGGGGAGAAGTTTTAAACTGGGTGAATGTTTTAAATTGGACTTTTTAAAACAATTTTTAACTGAATTTTGATATTACATTGGATGGACATTGTTAATACATGGGAAAGGAGACTATTTGCTTATTATCTGAGAGTGGCCAGAACTAAGCTAAGGAATTGAAAGGGACAGGTATAAGAAAGAGCAAAGAGGGCTGGCCCCGTGGCCTAGTGGTTAAGTGTGGCGTGCTCCACTTCCATGGCCCGGGTTCAGTTCCTGTACCTACACCACTGGTCAGCAGCCATGCTGTGGCAGCAGCCCACATACAAAAGAGAGGAAGATGGGCACAGAAGTTAGCTCAGGGCGAATCTTCCTCAGCAAGTAAAAAGGAGAGAGAAGGTGTTTCCTACATGTGCCTGACCAAGTTCAGCATGTTTAATAAACCAGTATGTTTTCATCAAGTCATATGCATAAAATAGCTAGGTTGCTAATGGCATGCATGGACCGTTCCAACACTCTCATGACCGCCACCTCCAACACAGCATCAGCTGCCCTTGGGGGAAAAATAAATTAGGTCACCGACTTGCATTTTCTAAGATGGAGAAAGTCATTTTGTTCCCTGCTCAAATTATAAGTTACCTATTAAACTGATTTTAGTTTCTCCTCATTTTAAATCCACATACATTGTGAAGACTATCAACCAGCTGAAGAAGAGTCCTGTTGGCCAGTAATCAAATACTTTATCTTCCCTGTAATTCACTGGTCTTCCACTTTTCCTGAGAGAGGTCTTCTTTATCACGACCATCACTCCCAGACTGGACCACTGGTGAGCTGGTAAATATTTCCTCCTCAGGTAATTTAAGACATGATAGTGTTTCAGCTGAACATATTTGTTAAGAAGGAACATTTTTGCTCTCTAAAATCTGTTTAGAAGACTAGGTTGAGATTTTTTCCCTACTGCTTCCAACATGTATCTTGCAGAATGAACTCTGAAAAAAATGAAGATAAGTACATCAATCACTTAGCATGAATTAACCAAGAGCCTTGTGACCTCTATGATTTTTCCAGAACACTCTGTACCTTTAGATAAAAGGCTTATAGAAGCATCACATTTTCAAATAACTTTTCTGGCTGCCCCTAAAACTATGCAGAAGCATCACACCCATGAAATCATTTCAGATACACCATTCTTCTGACTATGATTCTAACAGAACCAAACCTAACTGGAATTTCACTATGAAGTTAATTCAGGTACTCAAACAGCAAAGCAAACAAGAGACTAATACTGACAGGTGTCTATACGATGGCTTTAACCCCCACACAAAGCTTGCTTCCTCCTGACTTTCTAAGGCAACGATGTCCAAAAGAATTTCCTTTTCGGATGGAAATATTTTCTATCTGTGCTGTCCAATATAGTAGCCATTAGCCACAAGTAGCTGGTGGGCACCTGAAATGTGGCCAGTGCAACCGAGGCACTGAATTCTTCAGTTTCTGCAGGCATATGTGACTGTGGCCAGCACTGGACAGCACAGCTATATAGCATTTATCATTGCTGGCAATCCAGAGAATTCCCTGGGAGGAGTCCTTGAGGCTAACCAAGCTTTCTGGAAAACTAAGTAGCACTCATAAAACCTTTGCTTTGCCAAAGGGTTTTCAGACTTTTTTTTTAAGCAGCAATTCCTTTTCATCTTATTTCTCTTTTCTTTTCAAAAGATATTTCTTCTATGACAATACCACTACTTTAGACAAGAGGAAGGATGTCTTTCTAAACTGGTTTAAGAAAAAAAAATACAGTACACTCATATACCTTCTTAAACAGCATCCACTGAGCATAACTTAATCTCTCCTGCAGGCCTCAGGGTCGGCGTCGTGAACCCAGGCTATCAGACTCCGGAGAAACACATCAATTACTATAATGCACCTTAATGCAATGAAACCCTCAGGGTGGGCTCGGCAGGGCTATTTAAACGCACCCCATGCACAGATTTTTATACCTTCCTGTCACATCTGTTGCCTACCTATTAATGTCAAGCCCTATTACTGCCAGTGTCTGCCTATATTTATTTATTGCCTACCTTGTTGCAAGAAGGTAGCTGCCTGAGTCAGTGGTAGCCTCTTTTTCCATCTCATTTGTTGCCTCGGTTGCTAACACTGGGACACTAGAAATGGAGTTAGTTACAATTGTTTGAAAGTAAGAATAGTTAGTGCACAATGGAGGGTCTGCAGAGTTCTCAGCAAACTTCCCTTTGACTTCCGGCCCTTCTTTACATCCAGTTCATCAGCGCCGGGCCTCTCGTGCTCCGTCTTCGCTCCAGGCAGAGACCGTGCACGACAGCTGCTTGCAGACAGTCGGGTCTTAGTTTTCCGTTGAAAGGGATCTTATTCTTGCCCTTAATTGTTATTTAACTTTTTATTCAGTATTACTTGTTTCCCCAAATAGAATATAAACATTTTGGTAACAGGAGTACAAACCCAGGAAGGAGGGGAGGGAAGAACATGCCATTCTCATTTGTATTCTCCATACCATTTCGCCTGGCAGCATTCACCTAGAAAGGATCAACTGCATGTGGAATGAACTAATACTGTGTTTTATTTTTGAGTTTATTTTCATATAGATTAAGAATAATAAAAGTGGTTTTCAAAGTAAACATTACTCAAAGCAGATACTGCAGATGCTCAACAATGATTAACTATTAATATTTCTAAGCTATTTTTATCTGATTTGTTAGGAATTTAAGTTGAAACTTAATCTCCTTGGTCATATGCAATTATATTCATGATATTATCAGATGCCTGTCACCTCTAACAACTCCTGCTTTTTGAGCTAAAAAAAGTGACCCAGAAAGATTCTACAATTCCCTAAACAAAACAGAATTAGGGGCCGGCCCAGTGGCGTAGTGGTTAAGTTCACAAGTTCCGCTTCTCAGGCGGCCCGGGGTTCGCCAGTTCGGATCCCGGGTGCGGACACAGCACCGCTTGGCAAACACCATGCTGTGGTAGGCATCCCACGTATAAAATAGAGGAAGATGGGCATGGATGTTAGCTCAGGGCCAGTCTTCCTCAGCAAAAAGAGGAAGATTGGCAGTAGTTAGCTCAGGGCTGATCTTCCTCCAAAAAAAAAAAAAAACAGAATTAAACTAGTGAAATTCCAGAAATGAACCCAATAAAATACTCTGGGAGCAGCTCCCCAGCATCTCCAAGGATGGGGAACAACTACACCTCTGATTTTAGATATCGAATTTCTACTAATGTGGCCTAGGAGTGAGTCGGCTCTTTCAGCCAGCAGTGTCATATGGATGATGCACACCTGAACTTACCATCGACTAGAAGCTCCCTGCGCCACAATCTTACTATAATAACCATTACTCCAAGTCCCTTCCCTCGCCAGTCATCCTAAGATGTGGAAGAAGCTGAAACTAAAATCCTTTCCAGAAAAATTCAGGGACCCCCCCCCCATCTTTGCAGACGTTCTCTCCAGAAATAATATGATTCCTCCACAAAATCTCAAATTCTCACAACTCTGCGATTCATTGACACGCTCAGTGTCTCATTCTCTTCATCAATCCTATTTGCAAGGATCCAGCTTCGAGCTGAAAGAGCAGAGCTCTTTCAGTGGAGCAGTGGAGAAGGCATGCAGCTTCCCGGGAAACAGCCAAAGTCAACACAAGAATCTTAAAAGCGCGAGTCTGGCTGGAAAGACTCCTTTCCAAGCTTAAGCAGGAGTACATTCTGGCCAAGTCTGAGACACCAGAACAGGCACTAGGAAGCATTCAGGAAAAGCTCTTGCTTCCTAAAAAGATTAGAGAGAGCCCTTCCCCACCACCTACCTCACTCATCCCAGACCCCAAGTCCTTGCAAAGGAGGAAGATCCACCGAGAAAAAAAGACCCTCAGAGACGGGAGAGAGGCTCTCAGAGAAAGGCCCAACGGGCTGAACTCTGGGCGAGAGGTAAAGCCAGCTCGTGAACAGCAGTCACCACCGGGAGAAAGATGGACCAACATTCCCAGCCACAGTGGGGGCAGCTACCATGGGCATCTCCAGCTTTCACCTGCCTCCTGGACATGAGGAGAAGGGCAGGACGATGAAGAGATTATCAAGGGTAAACGAAGACTCTTTTTAAAGTCTGTGGGTTTGGGGGCTTTTTTTTCCCTTTGAATAGAGTATCTCCTCTCTTACTGGAATCTTGACAGCACAGCATATCTATAGCATAGATATATAGATAGCATAGCTACTTAGAAGGAGCCTAGCACAATGGGGAAAACATTGGTCTCTGGAGGCAAGCAGACTGGGGTCCAAATTCTAGCCATGTGATCTTGGCCAGATTAGTTGATTTTTCAGCCTCAGTTTCTTCATCTGATAATGTGAGAGAATTCGAGGTAAATGTACGTAAAATGCCTAGGATGTAGGAGGGACTCAATAAACGATAGCTAGGTGCTCTTGAACTCCAGAGGAGCCCCAGCAACACTAAAAGAGCAGAAGGAAAGCAGGGGCTGGCTGTATGGAGACTTGTCCACAGAGAAGGGAGGTCTTGGATTTTGAGTTTTTTTCAGATTGTCCAATTCAGTTCTCTGGGTTGGGACAATTTCTGGAGGTAACTCAGTCTCCTTCCACTGAAACAGACTAACTGGTGGAGAAGGGCGGTGATGAGGTCTCACAGGTGTGACACTCTGTCTTCTTCCAGGCAAAAGCAGGGCAACAGTCCTCCAACAGCCCCTCCGCCACCAAGCAGACACAGTAACGTGGAGTAAAGACTGAGCAGAATTTAGTGACATTTATGCATGATGATAAATTTGCCACAGTGTGTGCTATAAATAGAAATAACGTAGGGGAAATGGCCATACGTTAGAGAAACTTCAGCAAAATAAACACGTTTCTTTATGTTTCTATGGATGCTTATATGCAGGTTGGTTGTTTATGTTGACCTCTTCTAAACAGTTAAGAGCCCATAACACTTTATGCCTTCCCTGGGGGAATGTTCACCGCCGACTTTGTAAAATCTATTTGTATGTGGGTCCCATCTGCCCATCTAAAGTTATGAATTCCCTGAGGGAAAATTCATGTCTTCTTTTTTGAATCCTCAGTGAATTGCACACAGTAGGCCCTCATAAAGACAACTGTTGGAAAGAAATTTAATGAGATCTACAAGCCTAAGGGTTTGAGTGTGTGCGTGTTTTTAAAAACTATATTGTTTTTAAACCAGCAGGAGTGGCTTACATGAGGTGGTGGGTGCACTGGGCTCAGGGAATGTGTGGCCCATGAAGCATAAATGGAGACAGGAAGGCTAGAAGGAAAGGGCGTGGGTTTGGAGGCCAGGCCCAAGGGCTCCTCAGATTTGCTTGTGGGAATGGCCAGCCATGAGGAAGGAGTCATGGCAAGCCACAGCTACGCCGCCAACGAGATTAAGAAATTCTCGGAAATCTGGCTGCCCATCACAGTTGAGGTCCAGTTTCTTCATCATGTGGTCAAGGACATCCGGGTCCCGTTCTTGGTGGAGGCAGCTGATTCAGTATTTATGAAGTTTAGGAACTCCCTATTGGAGAGCCTACAATTGCTATCATCCTGTCCAGCACACTTCTGGAAAACAGAAATCAGGAAGTCAACGCACCGCTCAGTCTCTGTAGGGCTGGAGATTTTTGCCAATGTTGGAGATGAGCAAAGAATAGCAAGCTGCAACCGAGGAATGGCACAGGGAGCTCTCCTGAGGGGTTCCCCAGGATGGTTTCTCTGCTCACACCTGGACTGAAAGCCCACACTTGCCCATTTTCATCCCAAGGGGTTGGGTATTAGGGGATTTCCTTATATTCGTCTTTCTTCATCTTTAAGATAAAGAAGTTTTTGACGTTTTGACTTGATGAGGTATCCAGTTATCCGACTCACTGAGTAATCTCTGAAACCCTCATCTAAGGAAGAGCATACGTTTATGCCATGTCACCATAAGGCACTGAAGCAGCTTTGCAAATAGCTATTTGCTCAAGACGCACAGTGATATATGGCTAGTGGGTTGGCTGGAAGGCTGATTTCATCTATTTTTGTCACTTGTGTGTGCTTTCTGCAGGAATCAGAGCCTGGGAGCTGAAAATTCGTGAGCTGCTCAAATATTTAGGGTCTATTTTCAAGGATGTCTTATTTTGCTCAAACCTGCTACCTTCTTTTTCTTCCAGAGTTGGACTTCATCGGACACATCACAGAAGCATCTGTTTACCCTGGGCCAGGCAGAGGTAGTGTGCCCACAAACCTCCTGATGTTTGTGATTTTAGTAGGAGGAGGATGCAACCATGAGGTCAGAGGGGATGGTCAGGAGATAGAATCTCAAAAATACCAGCCAAAAGGTATATCGGCAGACACTGCCAGGGCAAAACTGGGCTTGGTAGCTTCACAGGCCCGATTACCAACAACAGAGAGCCACAGAAATACAGTTGTTTCTGGACTTGCTTGACGGGAACTAAGAGTTATGGGGTGGGAATACACGTCTCCTCTTTGGCAGCCTGACCCAGCCTTGGATGACCCCAGTGGTCTCATCTGCTTGGCTCTACCTCACCCCAGGCAACTTGTAGTTAAATGAGAATCCTCCTCTGCCATCTGAAGCCATCACTCAATCCACCGTTATTGACATCAAAAAGCGAGCTCCGAAGAGGAAAAGGAGTGAGGAATCAGGATCCACTTTGCAAAAAGAATGCCTAGAGATCCACAAATGTTGAAAAGCAAATTTTCCAGAAGGTTTCTTGGTTTTAAACCCACTAGATAATAATAATACATGTTCATTATTGACATTTTGGGGAAAAAACAAAAAGTAGAAGGAAGAAAAATACCCATAATCCCACTGCCCAGAGACAATTACTATTAACTTTTTATTCCAATTTAGGATCAAACTTGAGTTCCACTTTTTCAGTAGAACCAAAAAGTAATTGCCTCTGTAACATAATGAAGGTTTATTCTTTGAGACTGAACAATTACATTGCTAAGTGTGAGTAGATGTGCATAAGAAGAAAAAACTCAAGTGAGTTACTAAGAAAGAAAATGGGCACCAGAGAAAATTCTGGGGTCCAAGTTGCTTCTTTTGAAATGCTTTTCAAAGGTGCTAATACTTTCAGATTACCTGAACATGGCTGCCCTGAGGAGAATCTCATAAACACAGTACCTGGAAATCTATGAAGGTGTGATTGTGCCTCTGAGCACGTGTTTGCTGAAGTTCATGCACAAGGGACAAGCAGGGGCCACATGGAAGCACCTTTGGGTGTGCCAACACTCCTGCTCTGAAGAATACTGGGGAAATAGTAACCTAGAAAGATCTCAAGTTGGTCCTAGAGGACAGTAGTACAAACAATATCTGATTCAACTAACCCTCGTCAAAACATCCTGCAAGCTTCTTTACTGCAAAATATCCTAACTATGGCTCTATCTAGGAGCAGTCTGACATAAAAATATCTTCAAGTCAACAGAGATGCCAAAAAATCCAGCTCATGTCAAGTCTATAGGGAAAACTAAATGTATGGCCACCGCAGCAAGGAAGTACATTCTAAAAGAGAAATGCATGGAGTATTGAGGGTAAAAGTCTCTGATTGGAAGGACATGCAGCTCTGATATTCGTGTCTCATTTACAGCCACAGCACAAGAACTTCCATCAACTAGTGGAGTTTTAAGTCTATCTGCAAAGGATGCTTCCTCTGACATGGTTTTTTAAAAATGAATTATTATATAAAAGCCACTGCTGGAAGAAGCTTTTCTTATCTTGTAAATATACTTTTACTTTCACAAACTACCTAGAGAGAGACAAGCATCATGTAGAACTGAGACCATGCTCTCATATATCTCCATTCCTTTGCTCACATGATCTCTGTCTCGAACGCTCATCCTCAGCTCATCCAGCTGGCAAGCTCAATTCATACAGCAAGTGTTCTGCAAAATCGTCTCTAACCACCTCCTTTCCCCACCTCTGGAAGAGCTGGTCATTTCCTCCGTCCCAGTTGCCACAGCACCCCCTGCATACTTCTGTCAGCTCGCTTCACTCATTTATTCAACCACATTTTCACTGCGCCCCTCATACATGCCAGCATTATTCCAGGCACTGGGGGCATAATGATGTAAACACAGACAAAGTCCCTGGAGTTTATATTCTTGGAGTTTATATTCTAAATGAACACAGGCAATAAACATAAAATACAATACAATGCCAAGCAGTGGTTAGTGCTATGAAGAAACAGTAAAGCAGAATACACTAAAATTGTGTGTGTGAGCACGAAACAGAGACTGTGCTGGCCATCTTCTTAAGAGACAACTTGTCATATGGTCCAAATACAATTAATATTGATTAGTTGGATGGATGGACGGACAGACGGAGAAATGGATGGACAGACAGATGGACATATGCATAGGCATCCCAAACACCACAAAGGTATTTTACAGAGCAAATCCTTACAGAATATGAAATAATTTTCTTTCATTTGTGAGTGTAAGTGCAGCTGTCACCATTTGTCCCTACTGTCATCACATCATTCTCATACAGGCAGGTCAGTGCTGGCATCACCGCCACATTTACCTTCTGTCCGTCCCCACCAGAACCTTTGCTCCACGCCAACAGATGTACTTGAAGCTTCCAGGGTATACAATGCTCTTTCTTGCCTCTGTGCCTTTCCCCCTGCAGTTCCTTCTGCCCCAGATACCCCCTTTCCTCACACACAAAGCCGCAGTTCTTTGTTTCCTCAAAACTGAGCTCAAGCTTCACCTCCTCCTTTCCGGACAAGACTGGGCTGCCACAAGAAGCTCCCTGTGGTAGATCTCCACCACTGCACTTTTTCTATCATTACATGTCTTCCTCCCCAACTGTGATAGCCAGCCTCCAAGACAGTCCACAAGGACCCCCAACTCCTGGTACCCAAGCCTGTGTATGATCCCCTCAACTCCCTGTACTGAATCAGGGTTGAGCTGTGCCACTGATAGAACAGCAGAAGTGATGGTGTTTGGCTTCTGAGGCTAGGTCATAAAAGGCGTCACAGTTTCTGGCTTGGCCTCGTGGGTCAATTGCTCTGAGGAAAGCCAGATGCCATATTGTGAGGACACTCAAGCAGTGCCATGCAGACGCCCATGTGGAGAAGATCCCTCAGAAATGCATCCTCCAGCCCCAGTGAAGCCTTCAGATGACTGCAGTGCTGGCCCGCATATTGGCTATAACCTCCTGAGATACCCCAAGCAGAACCACACAGCCAAGCCGAGCCTGAATTCCTGACCCAGAGAAACTGTGAGAGATATGCAACGTCTACCATGGTTTCAAGCCACTACCTGTTGGGAAATTTTTTACAAAGAAAAAGATAACTACTACACCAACCAACGGCTCAGTTCTTTGAGAAGAGGAATTATGTCCCTGCCCCCCAGTACCTACAGCAGTGCCTAGCACAGAGCAGGAGCTCCAAAAATGTTCAATGAATCAATTAATGGTTTTAAAAAAAAACTGACATTTATTGAATCCTGATGACGCCAAGCACTGTCCTAAGCACTTTACACGTGTTATCTTATTTAATCTTATGAAATAGGTGCTACTATCCCCATATTAACAATGAGAAAACTGAAGCACAAAGAGATTAAACAACTAGCTCAAGGTCATAGGGGTGGCAAGTAATGAAGCCAGGATGTGAACCCAGGAATCTCAATCCAATATATCATTCTTAACCATTATGCAGAATTACTTTTTCGTGATCAGCTACTTAGGGAAGAAGACCTATCTAATTCATCTCTGTATCCCTCATGGGACACAATGCCTCAACAATAAATATGGAGTAAATGCATGAATGAATAAATGAATGAGCATGACCAGACATCCCATTCACACTTGATTACAAATCTTTTCAATAACTGACTCAAATTATTTCTTACAGAGGCTAGATATTAATCAACTTGTGTGTTCCTTCTGGATTAAAGTCAAATTCTAAATACAAACTGAATTTCATTCTTGAAAGGCACTGTAAAATTTCACGGAACAACTGCTGTTACCTAACTTCTGATTCTCTCCCACCTACTGCTCCCACTGTTCTGCTGGCTTTGTCTCCTTGCCAGCAACCACCTCCACAAGGGAGGTTTGGGGGTAAAATTAGGGACACCAAGGAATGGTGCCTTCACCAGATTCAGGCTTTCCTGGTTCCCTTCATCACCTCCACCCTCCCCTTGGCCCCCATCCAGCTGAGAACCACCAGGACATGGGTCTGGCTGTGCTACCAGCCCTGCTATAGGAAGACTCAGGGGCCACTACTCTAGACTCCACTGCTAGCAGCATCAAGAGTGACTCATTCTTTCACCATTAGTTGTTGGCCTCCTCTGCACCAGGCACTGTGTGAAACAAATGCCTCTAGGAGCTCACAGACCAAATCGAGGAGGAGGGGAGAGCATAACTACAAAGATTGTGTGTTGTGTAAGGAAGAGACCGAGCCCTGGGAGGACACAGGAGGGCAGGGGGAAACCCTGAACCAGAGGCCTCACCACCTGTATCCTGAATTCAATACCCGTTGGTCTTATTTGCAGTAACCCTAATGGTTGAGAATTTCTTCTTGGTGCACAGAGTGGTGTGTTAGTTAGTGAAATACATTATTTGACAAGCTTAATTAGTACATATTCTTTGCATGCTTTCATTTCATTTTATTATCAATAGCTGCTAGAAACAAGGACAGTTCGCTTTTTAATGGATTAATGAGAACTGCTAATATGTGCACATGGCAAAACATTTAAACAATACAAGTAGATATACAACGAAAAGCCAGTCTCCTCGTCACCCTCCAGACCTCAAGTTCCCTTCCCAGAAATAATCATCATTACCAGTTAGGGGCGCCTCTTTCCAGAAATATTCATGCTTTATCAACAGACACATTTTTACAAGTGAGAACACACAGTGCACTCACCCATACCTTTCCTTTTCTGTTAATGACAAATCTTAGCGTTCACTCCAGAAGAGCACATATATCTTTATTCTTTCTAATGCTGCATAGGATTTTATTATATGAATATAACATAAAATGAACCAATCCTCTAAGTATGTGTAATTGGATTGTTTCCACTGATTTGAAGCAGTTCAGTGTTTTCTTTGATATTGAAAAGAACAATGAAAACACAATATTTCATTCTATTATGGTGGTTAATAAACAAACCACAGCTTTCCAAGATAAATTGATTCTGTTTATTTTCCCTTCTTTTCGTTTGTTTTCGGAGGTCATCTTTAACATTCAAGGTCAATAACCCTAGGTAGCACTGATCTTGTCTAATTTCTTATGTTACTGGAAAGCCTATGGGTACAAAACTGAGAACCCAGGTTCTTCTCCAGGGTACCATGTTGTTACCATAGCAGAAGTGCTTTACTCAGATATACATGGTGAGATCGCGGACTTCCTGCGCTTCTGTAGAGCTGGGACCAGCTCTGTTTCCTCTTTTAAGAAATTAAGGAAATCAGACATACCGGAAACTACTTTTTTTTGCATCAAGAATAGAGATTAATTTAAATATATCACAGGGGTTAATAATCTAGAACCTCTTCAGGGTCTGTGAATAAAGCTGTATTTCAACATATTTGGCTTCCGTTTCAATTCTGTGGATTTTAAGCACTAAAATCATCTTCCTGAGAAGGGCCCAGAAACTTCACCAGACTGCCAACACGGCCCCTGGTGCCGAAAAGGGTAAGACTCTCTGACTACTAGTGAATTAAAATCAACTTGGGGAGCACCAAACAATGTCAACTACTTTGAAACCGCAGCATCTCACCAACTCCCCACTTGCACCCCTGGGCGTTTCCGGGCTCCTCATCAGAGGAGCTGTTTCTGCATCAGGGCAAAGAGGCTCAGCAAACCAAACTCACTTACTGGGCTCTTGACTTCACATGTTGAGACACTTTTATAAAAGCAGATTTCTCTCAAACAGCCTTTGCCCCTAAAGCAGATCCCTGGAGGATCCATATCTCTTGCATCAACTTTACCATTGAACGTGTTGATCATATCATTGTTCAAGAAAAAAACATTTTCAGCTTTTTCTTCTCTCTCCATGCTTCCAATTTAAAAAGGTAGAGATCAGTTGGAATGCTTGAAGGGACTAATTATTTTTTACTCCTTTATCTGTCTATATCACTGATAAAAATGAAGCAAAACATTGTGTTAATGAAAACAGGGCTTTAAATGTAGTTAACTGCTGAAAAGAGCTGTTGTATTTGTGCCCTATAAGATTGCTCCCAGCTTGTCCTGAAAACATTGCTTCAATCTCATATGTATCTTCACACGTCACATCACGTGAGGACAAGTTCTGTAGTTGGATGTGAGTGCTGTCTGACTCTGAGCCCAAATTCAAGGGTTCCTCTCCCTGCTGTCTTATCACTGAGTTAACCAATCACATAATAATGAGGTGTTTTTCTTCAACTCCCACAGCATAATGGGTAGATTAATCTTACAACAAAGTGATGGGGTGATAAAAATACACAGATACACGAAGAGCTACAAGACCAAATCCCTCGCCTGGGTCACTGTGAAGATCTGTTTGTTTATTTAGTTAATTAGTTAATTATTTGGCGAGGAAGATGGGCCCTGGCTAACATCTGCGCCAGACAGGCCCAGGACCTGAAGCTGCGAACCCCAGGCCACCAAAGCAGAGCGCACAAACTTCACCACCACACCACCAGGCCGACCCCTACTATGAATATTTTAAAAGATGATAGCATTCAACACCATCTGAAATTACGTTGCATCTTGCTTATTTGTTTCCTCTCTCCACTCCCACCTAAACGTAAACACTGTGAGGGATTGGATCTTACTGTCTTGTCATTCACCACCATATTCCAAAATAGTGCCTATACCCTCTGTTTCTGCAACTAGATGAGTGGAGGAGCTTCTAATACAAATCATTTAAAGAAAAGGATTTTAAAAACTTTTTAATTTGTTTGAAAACATGGCTGAGGTTGCGATAAAGGAAAACAGCTGGAAGTCAGAAACTAGAAGAAAGTGTAATTTGACTGTGAAATGCACAGCTGGCATTTGCCCCAAGGACATCTGCTGACCCATGAGACTGCTTTAGTGTGGGGACTTGAGGACAAAGCCTGGGGCCTGATCATGGCCATAGGTCAGACCAAATAGCCCTTTCCAAAATGCCACAATCCCAAATGGAAACGATCTCAGAGAATGAGGCAGAAATAACCCTGTCCTTTAGAAGGAGATTTACTATTTTGGTCTTGGGTCTTAGTGAGGCAGAAAAAGAAGAAAAAAGGTCTCTCCTGAGGATTCCCAACCAAAAGCTCACACTCACATAGCTTTAGGGACAGAACTCACACTGCCAGTGTGGCTTGGAAAATAATCACCACCACCACTGAGCTGGAAATGTGACTACAGCAGCCCGCAGCTGGCATCACCCCACGACGGCAACAGTGCAAATCTTTCTCTCTGGAGAAAGGCACTTCAAACACAGGCTCTAATAATTCCCACAGAAAAATTTTCAAGAAACATAAATTCACAATCAAAAACCATGCAACTTAGTAAGAGTATACAAGTCCCTGTGAGTGAAAGTCATCATGAAACTGAAGACAGTGCAATGATCAGGGACAGAATATAAAATTCAATCTATGTAAAGAAATAACAGAGGAGATAAAAGATATAATGAAGACAAATGAGTAAATAATTTGTAAAAAGACAGCATTTATGAACCTAAGAGACAGACTTGAAGAAATTGCCCAGAATTCAGCACAGAGAGACAAAAGTTAAAAGACACCAAAGATGTTACGTGCTATTGAGCACAGAGTAAGAAGCTTTAACATCCAGATTTCCAGAAAGGAAAAAAATAAGGAGACTGAGGCAAAGGCAATATTCAAAGAAATAAGAGCTAAGAATTTTTTAAATTAATTGAAGACATGAATTCTCAGATTTAAGAAGTACAATAAATCCCAAACAGAATAAAAAGAAATCAATATCTACACACTGAAAATTTCAACATTTAGTGAAATTAAAGAAATCAAAACCAAGAAGCGACTAAAAGTAGTCAGAAAGACAAGACAAAGACTGAGCTGACTTCTCAGCATCAAAATGAAAGTAAAATTTCATCTTCAAAGAGTTGAGAGAACATAACTGTCAATCTAGGATAAGCCAAACGGTCTCCCAAGGCAACGGTGAGATAAAGGCATTTTCAGGCAAACAAAAATAGATGAGGTCATTACTCACAGATCCTCACTAAAGGAATTTTAACGGAATGTACTCAGAGAGGAAGAAAGTGACTCGGAAGGAAGATCTGAGCATCAGAAGGGATATTTAAGCAGTTCAGTATAAATGCTGACAGCTGGACAAGGCTTCGCTCCTTGAGTCCACCCTGGTTGAGTTTTGAGACTTGTCCAAACTCTGCTAGTTAGGAAGGGAAACTAGCTGGGGGCTTATTACTCACAAAGGGGTAAACTGGACACGACGAACCGTGAATTGTTCAAATAAGAAATGTTGCATATAACTTACTCTCTCATTTTCATGCAAACTGTCATTGCTGTAATTTAATACAACTACTCCACAGTATAAGAGAATTCTATATGTAAATGAAATCGAACTCTTCAGGGTAAACAGCAAAAAAAATTTTCAAGGGAATGGAAATTTCACCAAATCCTTTGTGAGAGATTATTATTAGCCCTCCTTCTGAAAACGTCTTGTTCCATAATTTCTACCTTCTGTTTGAATCTCCGTCTGAGTCTCTCTTGCTCACAAATGAACGGCACATGATGATTTGGATTTCCTGGGCCCACAAACTAAATCATCAAGACTGTCCTCCTCAGGGTTAGGATCCAGTTCATACAGTAGGGAGACAGAGTGGAGGAGTCACAAACGTGGCCGGTTCAGAGAAGGACGGCATGGAGTTCTTCTCAGCTCTAAATCATCCACTGACCAGAACGTGTCCAGAAAGGACCAAAGTCACCAGCACATGCCGGATATGGTGGGCTTGTCCAAAACAAGAATTGCAGTTCTGAGAGCCCCAAGTACATCTTCAAGGACCTTCAAACCCGTGCACTTTGATTACAGAGGAGCTGCAAGGGAAAAGTCAATAGGGAAGAACTCTTCCGACCCCATAACCGTGCTTTCAGGAGATGCAGCAAAGTGACGCGTCCCTTCGACAAAAAGGAGAGACTCGCACACCTGGGTCCCTGAGCGATGTTTTTGGAACTGAATCCCGTCAAAAAGTTCAAATGACAGTAATTCTAAAAAGTTACATGGAATCGAATAACTGGTGTCATGGGTTCCTCTTTAACGAACAGCCTTTTTAAGGCATGGAAGGCACAGGCGCCCCTGCATCCCTGCCTTTCCTCGGCCTGGGCGTGCTGGCCAGCAGACCTCTGGGCAGGCCCTGGGACCTCTGGGGGACGCAGCCGCCCTCCACTATCACCTACCCACAGAGCTGAGCTCTCTCCAGTCTTGGGTCCCACCAGCTGAAGCTTCCAGATCCTTTCAAGGCAGTTCCAGCAAAAGCAAAGAAAAGATCTAGGTTCAAAGATGTCGTGCTGTTATACTCCAGGCACAAGGTAAGGAGAAACCGGGGTAAAAACGAGGAATGGACATTAGGTCTGTGTCTAAACCGGTCGCCAGCTTAACAATTTTGATTCAACAGCCCAGTCAGTTCAGTGAAGCCACCAGCCAATGGAGTCAGTAAACTACCAGCTTCACAGATCTTGCCCCGAAAGGACCAGGAATCTGACTCGATTAACCAGACCTACTAGCTCTCTTGAAATAGTGTAGCTCCGTCTCAAATGATGCATGTGAAACAATTCTCTGTCCAAAAGAAAATTAAGAAAAGAAAAAATATCTGTCCAGGGTGACGCCAACAGTGCAAAGTGGCCTGGACCCGCCAGACAGGGGAAGACAGGTGGTGGCGGGACAGCCCGGCAGGCCGGGTGCAGAGAAGGACTCCAGACTGCAAACTAGGAACCAGGGACAAGGCCCCTTCATCCAGTCTGGGCACACACACAGCTGGTAAGGGGCTCTCCATCCACAACTGGCCCAGAGCAGCAGGACGACTCCCAGCTGACCCACCAGCAGGGACAAGAATCATAATCAATAGTCTGATGCGGTCACTATGGGTGCAGGAGCTGGGTGGCCTCACCAGCAGGAGGTTGGGGAGCTTGCAATAGGTCTTACTTTCCAAAGGGTTACTATGTGCCATGTACTGGACAGGCATTTCTCATCCTTACAACCAGCCTGTAAGGTACAAAGTATAATTCCCAGCTTATAAATGAGGAAAGGTTCAGGAGGTGATGCAATGTGTCTCTTTGGTAAGCAGCAGAGCCAAGATTCAAACCCAGAACTGTCTGCTTCGAGGCCCATGGTTTCTATGACGACAGCTCCTGGGCCAGGGCTGTCCAATCTCCATCAGAGCTGCCTGCCAGCCATCACGCTGCTTGAATAAAAATACCTTTTCTCTTCCGGCGTCTTCTCATAACTCATTTTTTCTTTTCTGATCTTGGCTAAGAGGAGGTAAAAGCCTTGTTTCCATTCACATCCACAAAAGGCCACAACCCCAGAGTAAATCCACTTTGTCAAGCCAATCCATTTTAAAATAATGTATATATATGAGAGTGCTCTAAAGAGTTTAAAGTGCTTCAGAAATGGAAGGTAGTGTTATTAAATAATTACCATACTCACTCATGCAGGCCAACTCATCTGAGAATATTTTAGGACTGGAATATTATAGACACAAATTATAATGCTGATAAGGCGAGACAGCTGGAACTACCGCATTGAGTGCTGAAGTCAACAATTCAGGTGTATAACTAAAAGTTAACTTTTTTCCTTTCACAAGTAAAATGTCCATTACACAGAGGATACCCCATGTTGGAGTGAAGGGCTCCTGAGGCTGCGCCAGGTGCCAGGAGATACGGGTTCAAGCCCAGCTCTCCCTCTAACTGGTCAGCTGCGCTTGCACACCACCCTGGACCCCTCGCTCCCCTCCTCTCCGACCCTTCCTCCCCATCTCACTTTCCTCCTCTCAAAGGTAACCAATTAAGAATGCGGATCTGGGGAGCCAGAGTGCCTGGGTTTGTGTCCTGCCGCCACCATTAGCAGCGTGTGACCCTGGACAAGTTAACTCACCATTTCCAACCTCCACTTCCTCATCTCTACAGAGGATACAACAGTACCCACCTGTGATAGTTAATTTCATGTGTCAACTGGACTGGGCCATAGGGCGCCCAGGTATTTGACTAAACATTGCTCTGGGTGTGTCTGTCAGGGTGTTTCTGGACCAGACTGACATTCGAATCAGCAGACTGACGAAAGATGCCCCCCCCCCCCCGCTGGTGGCCTCCCTCACCTTCAAAGGCCTGAACAGAATAAAAGGCTGAGCGGGAAAGAGTCTGCTCTCTCCGCCTGACCGTATTCAAGCTGGGACGCTGGCCTCCTCCTGCCTCCGGACTCGGACCCACTGGGAGTAAACCATCCGCTCTCCCGCATCGCGAGCCTGCTGACTGCAGATCTTGGACTACTCAGCCTCCATAATCATGTGAGTCAATTCCTTACAATAAATCTCTAGATACAGATACAGGTATGGGTAAAGGTTGTGAAAACTAATAGAAGGCAATTTCATTTAAAATGGAGTCAGGAGGCCAGAGCAGGAGCTTCCGCACAGTACTGCTCACAGCACCGCTCAATGACAATTACAGGACAGATAGTCAATTACAGACCCCAACAGAAGTCCTCAACAGGAAAGAATCACTAATTACAGGGAGAAATGTACACTGTATCCCAAACAGAAACTGACTATCCCAGTAACTCAGCCAATAAGAAATCGTCACCACCCCAAACTCTTGCTTTTCTCCAATGGACTTTCATTCAGAACCACCCCTCCAATTTCCTCCTTTTTCCCTAGAAAGTAACATTCTTCTCCCTTGGTTGTTGGATTTGCCTATGGTTCACCACAGCATATACATCCTGAATTGCAATTTTTTGGCTGTTCCCAAATAAACTCATTTTGCTGGTAAAATAACTGGCTGTTATTTCTAAGGTTGACATATATGGTGTCTAATGTGGGATCTGAAGGAGGTGACCCCCGAGAGAGGAGGAACCCTGGAACCAACAAGCCCCTGTGCTCCTCGCTTCCGTGAGTCTCCTCTCGGATTCCGAGTTCTGCTCCCTCTATGTTCTGAGCTCTCTGACTTTATTTGGGATCGGGAGAGGTTTGTGCTCTCAGGGGAGTGACTTTGTCCTCCCAGGTCAAGGCTCTGTCCTGGGCTCCAGCGTCGTCCTTGCTGAGCACTCAGGGGTTTTCCGAGGGGAGCACAGCTCCTTTTGGGACTCAGGCTTGCTGAGAATCCAGTTTTCTTTGGTTTTCAGATTCCTTTGGAATCAGGGCTGGGAATCCAGCAACTCTCTTTTGTTTTTAGATTCCTCTGGGGATGAGGGCCAGGACTCTAGAAACTTGCTTGGGTTTTCAGAGGATATTTCAGAAATGGGTCCCAGTCATCTAAATGTTCTGAGGGAAACCCTCCTTCAGAGTCCTTGGCTGGGTTTATGTTTAAGAACTTTGGGCCCCTACATGAGCATTTTTAACTAAGTGGGCCAAAGAGACCAAAGCAGCCTGGAATTGGCCATTATCCGGAACTTTTGATATCCCCAAATTTGCTTTTCTTAAAACCAAATTGGAAGACCGTGGCTCTAAAATTAAGAAAAACAAATGGTATGTGTATTTTAATTACTACGTAGAGGCTTCTAAATGTGCACACAACTCTAAAATTGCCTCACCACAAGATACTATATCTAAACTAGCCAAAATAACTAAAAAACTGAGGGAGAACAAAATGGCTTCTGAGGCCTCTCTTTCCCCTCCTCCATTTTCTTTGTCTTATGCTCAGGCCCCACTGACAGCACTATCTCCCTCCTTTCCTTCTGCACTGCTTCTGGTGCTGAAGCTTTGATCATCGGACCAAGTAATCTGAACTTAGTCCATCTGCCAGAAACACAATTTTGAATCAACTATTCCTTTGAACTCTGTACCTGAGATATGGCTGAAATTTTTAAAACAAAAGCTATAAGGTTTCTGTGTCTATCTATATGTTATGTATGTCCGTGACATTTTTCTACCTCCCAATGGTATTGCTAAGATTGCTTTGTAAAGAGCTCTTTTTAATTGGCTTGAAGTTAAGGGTTCATAAATTAAGTATTCCTAAACTTCAGAAATATAGCAGAAATTAACCCAAACGTTTTCAAGTTTATATAACCCAGGATTTTAATCTTTAGTAAGGAAAAGCTAGCTTAAGGTTGTTGGTTTAATTTAAACAGGCTTATCTTTAGAGTTATCAATGCTGACTATAATGCAGACATACAATTTTCATTCTACCTAGGTTTACTAAGCTCATGTTATCTCTGTTCAAAATTTGTCAGCAAGAAAGTAACTTAAGATGATGTTGGCCATCTAATGTCAAATCCAAGCATGACTTTTAAAAGCAAGTAATTTAAAGAAATGTAGATAAGATCAAAGTTTATACTAAGCTAAACTAAATAATGGGTGGTCATTGAATGTCTAAATCATTTCCAAATGGGATGAACATTAATTACTTTTGGCTTCCTATCACAGAGAAACTACAGATATTTGTGTCCATTGGTAAACATGTTTTATGCCACACTGAGAAATTTTCTAGGAAAAAAGGCACATGCTCCTAGAAATTTATAAAAGGTATTTATAATAGTTCACCAAGCCACAGAATGCTAAAATAGCTCACAATTGCTTACTTCTTAGTTTTTCACTAGGAATTAAGGATTCTAAGGATTAAGAATTCTAATCAATATACATAATAATAAGGGAAACATCTCTGTGTGCAAGGAAAGTAGGATGTGTGTTTTGATAAAAGAAGGTATAAAAAAAGAATGGAAATGTATTCTGTTGAGGGAAAAAGTAATTTTGTCCCGAGGAGAAGCTGGTTATTTTGGAATGGGAAAGAAAAAAACATACGACAAAAATCTAAATCTAAAAGGAAAGTGCAGAAGGTTTTTGGAAAGGAATCTTGAGATAGGAATTTTAATGTGTGGTCAAGCTGGCTAAGATTAAAATGATGCTAAAATAAGCTGATGCAAAATTAAAAATTGGTTTTCTTCTCTGTGGAAAGAACAAGGTTTTCTTGGGCAATTGGTCTACTTTTGACAACAGATTGTGAAAGCTTCTTTAGCTTTAAGTAATACGCCTAGAAAACAGAGATTTTGTTTTATCAAATAATTTCCTATGTTATTTCTATCAGATCTTTAATTAATTAAGAGAACAGAGTCTTCTTCGTATTAAAGGAGTTAGGTTTTGCTTACAACCATGTAATCTTGTACATTTGCCTTTGAAACCTTTTATTTTTACTTTGGCCAAAAAGATACTTAAGTATTATCTCATAACGATCTGTGGTCCTATTTGGTCAAGTGTTCAAACCTTTCAATATTTTTGACAAGCTTCCTCAAATATTCAAATTCTAAATGAAGTTGTTTTAACCCAGATATAACTTTGGGATTTTCCACAGGGCAGCTGGGACATCACTAAAGATTTGCTCCCTCCCCTCACAAAAAGTGATATATTACACCAATTAGGCTTATTTGGTATATAAAATTACATGAGAAGCACGGCCAATTAAGCAAGAGCAAACCTTTTTAGGTTACATTGTATGGGTGACTGTTACTAAAAAGTGTTCTAGAAATTACATAAAATTCCTAAACATCTGAAATGTCCTAATATAATATTATTACCTGTAATTCTAGTTACTATCTAAAATGTATGTCACAAAAATACCCAAATTTCCTTGTCAATTGCATTTACCCACTGCCTTTTTCTTTTTGTCTTTTGTCAGTTACAGACAGTTATTGATTTACGCTCATACTTTTACAAATATGTTTCATTTTCAGAGACATTCATGGAAAAGACTTTGACAAGTACTCTGGAATCCAGGTGTTGATAACTTTAAGATCAGAACTCTGAACTGGGTGGGAATTTCTGGAACTTGACTGGAGGACAGATTGCTTTGATGTTTTCTTTTCCAGATGTCAAGGACCCCTTTTGCTCCTCTCCTTTAAGCTAACTATAACTTACAGCAATGTGGGAAAGTTTGTATCTGCGATAAGGATTGAAACATTTATCTTTTTATCTCTACCTGATCCCTCCAGAATTCAGAAACTCTCAAGTATTCCTTCCTTGACAATCTATGTATTTGTACGGCTTCAATGAAGGTCTATTCTCCTTGGAACAGGACACAATTGGAAATATTGGCTACATTACCAAGGCTTTGACTAGAATGTCATATTCAAGAAAGATGTACATAGACTCAGAAATGACCAGAGAGCTTTAAGGAACTGCTTGGAAAAATCAGTCTAGGACCTTTTTTACAAAGTTCCAGCAAGGCAATCTTAAAAAAGAGCTTATCTGGTCAATCACTATTTTTACTGCATTTATATAAATAATCAGGCGAAGTTTATAACAAAAACATTAGCCTTACCATGATTATCTTTAATAAAAATGGAGGTGATTGTGGAGTGAGAAATTATGTTTGCACCTTTGTACATATTAAATTCTAGTCCTATTAATTGTCTTTAAGGTTTTGTAACCTTAAAGACCTGTAAGCTGGACTGGATCCTAAATTTTTCTCATCTCCTAAAATGTTTGGCTACGATACTCCAAACTAACATTTCTCAATTTTAATGCCCTTGAAATCTCCTTGGAAGGGACTATACCAGGCCGTCCTCACTACCAGACGGCAGCCAGACTTCAGGGACTCAAGCCTTGGGTACACATCTCACAGCTGAAAAAGGCTCCACCTGACATCTGGTCCTGAACAAACACTGGGGACATCCCAATCAAATGTACTAGGAAGAGAAGCAGCCGACATGTGAGGCAGAGAGCTTGCCCAAGGTGTCCAGACCAGGCCTGTGTACTTTTCTTCACTGTCATCTCTCACTTTGTTTTCTCCCTTCTTTCTAAGGAAGGATAATGCCTTTGTCTGTATTTCCCAATCCCTTGCAAAGGGGGAAACCTCTCTGATTGGTGGATTTGCCATGAGAAACCTTGATCCGTTCAGGACAATAATGACCTCTTTCTTCACCTTATAAGTAATTTCACTGGAATTGCGGATGCCATTGTATGTTTAAATTGTTCTGCAGGCCTAGTTTATAATGTCAGGATACTAAGCCCACCTAATTTTGTTTCTTGCTTTAATTTAACCCAACCTTGAGAGGGAAAGACAAGATCTTATGAATATTTGTAAGATAAATTCTGTAGGACAGCCAACATCAATAGGATCATTTGTACATACCCACATATTTAGGCAACCACTTGACAGGCAGCAACACAATATCTGAGCCTTTGTTACATGGTGGCAATGCCTCTATGCCAGTGAGTGAGTCCACAGACACTGTCACTTGTGCAGGAGCCTTATGGACACCCTGTGGTTACATTTTCACATGTGGAGGCGCCAACAACAGCCTTTATGCTTGGGCATCTCATGCACTGACAGCTGGAGAACACGAGGACAGTGTGCCCTTGCCATATACCACCCTGTCCTCCCTGCATAACCAATTGAGAAGCCTCTCATTGCTCGTTCCACTAAATTCCTATAATCACCTCAAATGAAAACTTCCAGGACTGTGCATGATTCTGGCTTTCCCTCCATAGGAAGAGCTTTCTTCCTGTGGATCAGAGTGAGTGCCAACAAACGATCAGGAATCTCTCCCTAACACTGGAAGAGTGGCTGAGTCCACAGCCAAAGCGGTTGCAACCCAACAATGGTCACAACGCATTGTCCAGGGTGGTTTTAGATAATGTGCAGCTCTTGATTACCTGCTTGCTGAGCCACAGGGTGTCTGTGCAGCAACAAACACCTCCTGTGCATATAGATAAATGCCTCTGGGGGAGTACAGACCCAATTACATAGAATTAGAGAGCAAGTACATTGGCTGCAACAAATTTCACCCAATAACCCAGTCTTTTGATTTATTCAGCTGGTTGCCCTCAGGTCTGGGCTCCTGTTTTAGAACTATCATACAAACTGGGCTTGTTGATTTGTTCTTTTTTTTCTCTTAAAGATTGGCACCTGAGCCAACAACTGTTCCCAATCTTCTTTTCTTTTTTTTTTCCTTCTTCTCCCCCCCCCCCCCCCCCCCCCCCCCCCCCAGTACATAGTTGTAGATTCTAGTTGTGGGTGCCTCTGGTTGTGGCATGTGGTACACTGCCTCAGCGTGGCCTGACGAGCGGTGCCATGTCCGCGCCCAGGATCCAAACTGGCGAAACCCTGGGCCACCAAAGGGGAGTGCACGAACTTAATCACTTGGCCATGGGGCCGGCCCCTGTTGATTTGTTCTTAATCCTGCTTTGCGTACTTGTTGTTAAACTCTGTACTTATATTGCCTGTTGAACCTTTATAAACATAAGTACCTAATAAGGTGACGTTAGCTCAACAATTTGAAGTGATTTCTGATGCTTATGACCTCAGACAACCACAGACTTTGAATAAGAGATCCCTGAGAGTTCCCCCCATGACCTTCATTGTTCCTCAAATATGGCCTAAAGAACAACCACTATAAACTTTTCCTCCAACGTGGGACGTGACAACCACAATTCCTTCCTAGTACCAAGGGACAAAACCACTTTTCACACAGAACTTGCCTCTTGTTCAGGGATGCTTTTGGAGAAATATCTTGATCAAAAGGGAAAAATGTGAAAATTGATGATAAAGGAAAAACATTTAAAATGAAGTCAGGAGGCCAGAGGAGGAGCTCCCACACTGTACCACTCAAGGCCAATTACAGGAAGGATAGTCAATTACAGACCCCAACAGAAGTCCTCAACAGGAAATAGTTCTCAATTACAGGAAGAAACATACACAGCATCCCAAACAAAAATCAACTACCCATGCAGCCCAGCCAATGAGAAACCATCACAACCCTGAACTCTTGCTTTACTCCAATGGTCTTCCATCCTCCTTTTTCTCTGTGGAAGAACATTCCTCTCCCTTGTGTGCTGGAGTCACCTGGATGCACATCCCAAATTGCAATTCTTTGGCTATTCTCAAATAAACTCATTTTGCTGGTAAAATAACTGGCTATTTTATTTTTAAGGTTGGCAAGGTACAAGTATAGATAGAGAGAGATACACAGATAGGTGTGCATCCTGTTGGTTCTGCTTCTCTGAAGATCCAGACTAATACATTACCTGAGAGTTACTTCGGAATTAAATTACACTATATTGTTAAGACTGAGCCAGCACATTGTAAAACCTCAATAAATATTATATTTGGCCACTAGATATTTAAATGATAGTCCCGTGAGGCTAATTAAAAGAAGCATAAAATGTGTAGCAGCAAAAGATTTTTTAAAAAGCCACAGAATTGTAAAAATTTAGGTTACTTCATCTGCGACCACAAGTTTCTTCATTTTCATTTCTAGAATACGTGTGTGATTTACAGAGACACTGTAACTATGGTGACATCTCTGAAAAACTACAAAAAAAGAACTGAATCCAGGGTCTAAATTACAGCCCCTTTTGCTTCCTCATCTTTGGTTTTATCGCCTCTTTCTAAAGCAAATGTCTGTCTCGTCCCTATTCGGGTGGGCTTCAAACTTGCTGAACTTAATTAGAGCAAGTCAAGACACTAATCCCAGACATTAGTACTCAGAGCTAATTAGCCAGATACAAGGCAATTCTCCTCACGTTTAAGAAGTCTTAAGATGAGAACCTCCACCGTTTTGGCAAGCTGCTCGGTTTGCCTGGGCCTCTCCCATGTATACATGCTATGAAGCTTTGTTTAATTTTCTCCTGTTTTTCTGTCTCACGCGAATTTAATTCCTTGTCTGGCCAGAAGGACCCAGAGAGGGCAGAGGAGATGTCTTCCTCCCCTACAGTTTGGCAACTTGAGCGGGATAAAATTTCCCTGGCTGGACACTGCTCACTCCTGGACCACTGCAGCTGAGAGATCCTGGACCCCTGACCAGAGCCAGGAAGAGGCAAGAGCTCTTACCACGCCAGTCTCCTGGATCTCTGCTGCAGGGTCTAATGGAAGCAAGAGTCGTGAGGTTTTTTGCTTTTCTAAATTTAGATTGGCAGGAGAAAACGTTGGTGGGGCTAGCTTCTTGGATTCAGCGACTCTAGGATCTCGTTGAGTACTCATTGTTGTAGATCCTTTTCCTCCCAGAGATAGTAATTTTCCTTGTCTCTGTCTTTATTTGTCGTTTGTCATAAGACATGGGCATCTCTATAAGCCTGTCGTCTGGGCCTTTTGTCTTGTTCTACGTCTTGAGAGCTTGGCTTTGTGACCTTTCTGGTCTCCGCCATCTGAAGGATGCGTGTACTGGCACGCATCTTGGCAGCCAGTCAAGTAGACTGGGGTTCCGGGACACACTCTCTTTGTCCAGCTATGTCCACTTTCAGGGGAGTTTGTCATAAGGGGTCCCAGTGGCTTTCATAAGGGGCCTTTGTGGTCTCAAACTTCATTGCTTGCTGTGCAATGAAGGTCTTTGTTTTCTCAGACTATTTTTGGGAGTGAATTTTCTGGATCTCTTTTGGGGACGCCTCTTGCATCCATGGTTAAGCTTATTGGTGTGAGTCACTGTTAAGATCATACTCATCAATTTGGCCAGATGATGGATCATTTAAATTGGGAAAACTTCTAAATTGGGGGGGAAAAACTTTGTGAGAGCTCTCATCATAGTTTTTACTGGTACCTATGAAAAGGCCAAATTAAAAAGGAAACACACACACAAAATAACGACAGCTTGAGCTGATTTTATATAAAGAGGTTACATCACCTTTGCCTGAGTATGTTTTAAAATGTATATATATTTGTGGATATTAGATCCTAGTTCTGTTAATGGTCTTTGAGGTTTTTGCTACCTGTGAACTGGACTGGATCCTGAATTCTTCTAGTCTCCTGAAATATCTGGCTATAAATCTCCAAACTAACATTTTCAATTTTTTCCCTCATTTTCATTTGGAATCCTTGGGAACTGAACCTGCTCTTTTTCCTGAAGCCTTGCAAACTGAAGCTGAACAACGTGATAGAAACTTAAGAGAGATTCCTGTCTGTTGCTGTGTAAGCTGTGAGCCACTCAGAAAGATACGTGAATGCCCGATGACATCATCAGAGACACTTCAAGCTGCAAAAGGCGCTTCGACTCTGACATCTAGAAATCTTGACTGGCTACCCCCTGGGCTCCAACCAATTTGCTCCAACCATTAACCTTGTTTTTCTTTTTGTTTCCATAGAAATACCTCTTATTAAACACCTGATTGCTTGCTTCCACAATATAGGCCTAACTTTGGGAGCCCACCTGCGTCAACGCCTTCTAAAATAAATCAATTACCAGGACTCAGAAATGTGTTCAGTGAGACGAAACAATCTACCACTCAGCTTCTAGACTATGAAACTTCTTAAAGTTTCAAAGGACTGTGAAACTTAAAAGTTTCAAAGGCAGGAACGTGGAGGATTGGAATTGGCCACCCCAAGATATGTCTCTTTGGCATGAGGATTTTCTTGGGCTGGTTACTTTTAAAAACTGCAGACATGAGACAAACTCTGAAAAGCAGAAGTTACCCTTTGTAAGAGACATTTACATTGTAAAGGAAATCTCCACCTGTAAAGGTGTCTCCCTCTCTGTCCCAGGAAGAAGGGGGGACGACCGTATCTCCAGAAACTCTCATCAACGTGGAAGGCAGGGACTTAAATCAGCATAATAACCTTACTCTTGTTTCCCGTGTTTTTCTGGTGATCTCCTGTAACTGACCCCTCCCACCCCCAACATCCTCCTTTGTCTTTAGCTGAAGACAGTATTTAAGATGAGAACTTCCACCATTTTGGCGAGTTGCTCAGTTTTCCTGAGTCTCTCCCATGTATACGTGTGATAAAGCTTTGTTTGATTTTCTCCTGTTAAAAAAAAAAGACAGTAATCCTCAGACATTAGCACTCAGAGTTAATCAGCCAGATACAATGCAATTCTTCCTACTGCGCAAATCTGAAAACACCCTGGGAAAGCTGAACGGACGGGGCACAGCACTCTGTGCTTAGGAGAGCAGCTGAAATTCAAAGATCTGGGGCTTTTCCAAGTAATCTTTGATTTTTCCAAGTTTCCAGAAATAGCACAGTCTTTCTTTTGACCATTTCTAGGAAATAAAATACCAAACCACCACTTACTGTACTGCGGGCTGACATCGTTCTTCTATCTTTCCAAAATCGAAAGATGACACGGGCAGTTCATCAGAGCAGCTTTCTTCTGGGATCGCTGATCACACAAGCTGCTTTATACATTATGGTAGCTTTCAAATTAAATACCCAAATGGAATCTTTTGTTTTTTTAATCTATTTGCCACAAACTATTTGAACTACTTAAGGAACCTTTCCAAGGATGTCCATATTGTTTGTGAGCTGAGATCACAGAGATGGGGGAAAAGGTACTTTGAGTTTCATTCAGAATCCCAGCAGCTTTATGGAGAATAAAACTATCATTGTGCCCAGAAAGCACTAAACAAAAATTTTCCATTTATGAAACCCACTGGGACTGCATTCTCAGACATATTTTCAAAGAAAATTCATTGAAGCTGAACCCTAATTATCAGTCATCATGAGGCAGGGTCAAGTGAAATGAGATTTCCCTGGTACTACTTCAAAGTTTCAGTCAACAAATATTAACTGGCTGCCTGTTTTGCGAACAGGGTGGTGCTACGGGTTTGGGTGCACAGTGGTAAATAAAGCAGCAATGGCCCAGCCCTCTGAGAGCTGCTTCTGATGGGTCAAGGCAAGTGTGGTTCTAGACCCTGACAGAGGCTGCCTAGGGGACCCTGAGGATGCTGACATCCCAGAAGGCACAGCAGCGATCATCGGGGAAATGAAACAAAAGCAGACAAAGGGCAGGCTGGACGGTTTCAGGCTCTAGGAGGAAGTGCTTCCATGTTACACCACACTTTGCTTACAGACATAAAACTACACAAAGATACTCCAATGAAAAACCACTTTTCCAAATCAAAGAAGAAATAATTGGCCAGATCTTATCTAATGAGTTATCAAAGTACACCCTCAGGATAAGTTCAGGCCTGTGGGATGTACAGCTTTCCTACATGCTGAGGTGTTTCATTAGTTAAGAGGAAAAGACTCAGGTTACATAACATTCACCCCACCTACATCAACCCAAACACGACTCATTGCAAATAAGAGTCTGTTCTAGCATTTCCAAAAATACTTTGTGAAAAATAGGCCCTGTGGGTAAAAAAAAGGAAAAAGAAAGAAAGAAAAGGAAAGGAGACGGGGGGAATATTGCAAAAATATCCTCTCCTTAGAGATTTATAATGAACACTAGCACATACAAACCAGAAGAAGTCCCAAGCATCTATGCTGTTGAATCGGCCCAGTGGGAGACACTGGGACTAAAACAGTGAAGAAAGAAACAAAGTCCTTGCTTGCAGGGAGTTGACATTCTAACAGGGGACACCAAGCGATAAATAAGTGCTAGGGAGAAAAATAAAGCAGAGTAAGGGAGCTCAAAAGAGGGAGGAGGGCACTGCTATTTTATATAGGGTGGTCCACAGAAACCTCACTGACCAAGTGACATTTGGGCAGAGACAGGAAAGGAGAAAGCCATGTGGCTTTCAGGAGGAAGAGCACTCCAGGCAGATGAAGCAGCATATGCAAAGGCCCTGAGGCAGGAGTGTGTTTTGCAGGTTTCAGGCACAGCAAAGAAGCCAGCATTGGCTGGAGTGACATGAGCAAGGGGGCAGTGATAGGAGACAAGATGGAAGGGGAAGCAGGGCTAAATCAAATAGAGATTTTAGGTCAAACTTTGAGTGAAATGAGATGCACCTGGAGGTTTCAGACCAGAGCTGTAACATGGTCTGACTCACAATTTAGCTGCTGCGGTGCGCCCGGGGGGGGGGGGGGGGGGGGGCACGGGGAGAAGCAGGGGGCCCACCCAGTAGGCTACTTCAGCATTCCAGCTGACAAGTGATGGTGGCTTGGATCTGGGCGGCTGCAGCACAGGCTCTGAGACACGATCAGAGTCTGGACACATTATGAAGGCAGAGCCAGGCGGAGGAGGAGAAAGAGAGGTCAAGGACAACTCCAAGGTTTGTGGCACGAACAACTGGAATAATGGGGTCACCCAGGGAAGTGGAGACAGACAGAGAAGAGGTCTGAAAGCCGAGCCCTGAGGAGGTTTAACGTTTAGAGGTCATGAAGATGAGGAGGGACCAGCAAAGGATGCTGAAACGAACGAAGAAATAATGGTATCTGGGAAGCCAAGTGAAAACAGCCTCTAAAGCAGCAAGGAGTGATCCCTCCTTTCATGCTGCTGTGAGGGGCCGCCCCGTGGCCGAGTGGCTGAGCTCGCACACCCCACTTCTGCGGCCCAGGGTTTCACCGGTTTGGATCCTGGGCGCGGACATGGCACCGCTCATCAGGCCACACTGAGGCGGCGTCCCACACGTCACAACCAGAGGCACTCACAACTAGGATATACAACTATGTACTGGGGGGCTTTGGGGAGAAGAAGCAAAAAAAAAAGATTGGGCACAGTTGTTCGCTCAGATGCCAATCTCTAAAAAAAAAATGCTGCTGTGAGACAATAAACTAAGCATCACTGGATCTGACAAAGTGGGAAGTCATGTGACCTTGATAAGAGCAACTCTGTGGAAGGATAAGGAGGAAAACCTGATGAGAGTAGATTCAGGAAAGAATGGGAAACTCAACAACGTTTCAATTTTTCATCGCCCAATGAAAAAATGGGCAAAGCCTTGAACAGACATTTCTGCAAAGAGAGAGAAATGGCCACCAAGCACATGAAAAGATGTTCAGTATCATCGGCCTTTAGGGAAATGCAAATCAAAACCATAATGCGGTACCACTTCACATCTACTAGGCAGGCTGGGGCTCTGGGAAAAAAAGCAGGAAATATCAAATATGGGTGAGGATACAAGGAAACTGGAACACTTGCCTTTTGCTGGTGGTAACGTAAATGGTCCAGCCAGTTTTTCCCAGCCTCCAAAGAGTGTGGCAGTTCCTCAAAAAATGAGACACGGGCCGGACCGGTGGCACAGCGGTTAAGTGTACGCATTCCACTTCGGTGGCCCAGGGTTCGCCAGTTTGGATCCTGGGTGCGGACATGGCACCGCTTGGCAGGCCATGCTGTGGTAGGCGTCCCACATGCAAAGTAGAGGAAGATGGGCATGGATGTTAGCTCAGGGCCAGTCTTCCTCAGCAAAAAGAGGAGGATTGGCAGCAGATGTTAGCTCAGGGCTAACCTTCCTCCAAAAAAAAAAAAAAGAGAGACACAGAATTACCATATGATCTAGCAATTCCACTCCCAGGGGTATGCCTGAATGTATTGAAAACAGATACTCAAACAAATACCTCCCTATGAATGTTCATAGCAGCACTGTTCACACCAGCCAAAAGGTGGAAACAACCCAGACATCCGTCAACGGATAAATGGAGAAAGAACACGTGCTGTGCACATGCAATGAGGTATCACTGAGCAATAAAAAGGAATGAAATTCTGACGTGTTCCTATAACATGGATGAACCCTGAAAACATTATGGTAAGTGAAATAAGGTCAACATGTTATATGACTCCATTTATATAAAATAGACAAAATAGGTAAATCCTATAGAGACAGAAAACATTTGTGGCTGCCGGAGACCGGCACGAGGGGAGGATAGAGGGTGACTGCTGGACCGTCCGGGAGGTGGGAGGCTCCTTTCGGGTTGAGGAAAGGGTTTGGAACCAGATAGAGGTGGCGGTTGCACATTGTGATTGCAGAACATTCTCCGGGATTGTAGACTTTAACATTAAAATGCTTAGTTTTACATTAAGCAAATTTCACTTCAATTTTAAAAAAGAGAGAACGGGAAGACAGGAACCAGAGGCAGTCCTCAGACAACCTTTCACGGAGGCCAGGACGCGGCGGGGGCGAGCGCGGCGCTGCAGGGGGCGGCCCAGGGGGCAGCTTCCAACGGGAGGCGGGTCCACACGCCCGCCGGCCCGGGAGGGAGGAGGCAGGCGGCCGCCGGTCTGAGCTCCTGCACAGGGACCCAACGGCCTTGGGGGACGCGGGCGGGTGGGCACGCAGTGGTGGGTTCCGGTGGAGCCGTCTCTGGGACCCTTGTTCTTCCTGGGAGATGCGGCGCTGGCCGGCAGGAGGGGACGGCAGGGCGCAGGAGGCAGAAGCTGGAGACCAGTGAGCCTGCTGTCTGGTTTTCTTCAGCCACATTCAGCTGCCCAGGTGAAGCTGGAGAGCTGTTTACATTTATTTATCCCTAAATTCCCCTAAGCATATTTGACCACAGAAACCTAGGAACAGCCCCAAAGAGCTTACATAAAATACTAGTCTATGCTTAAACAGATAATAGGGGATAGGAAAACACTGGGACCCCTAATTCCTCTTTTGCCTCCAGCGTAGGAAAAATGATCATGGAGGGGCCAAGTCTGGAGGCCTGGCGGGAGCTCCGGGTGAGAGGAAAGGGGAGCAGAACAGCACAGCGTCAGAGCCCGAGCTCTGCAGATTCCGACTCCGGCTGAGTGACCTTGGACAAACGAATCTCTCAGACGCATCATAAAGCAGAGGAACCAACATCAAGGGCGTGAGCAGAGTAACGATGATAAGCATTTAGCACTCAGTTTCGAGCATGTAACAGGCATCCATCCACCTAAGGAGGTGATCGTCATGAGGACTCAGTCAGCTCTGCCCAAACAAGCGAGTATAAGACACCACCACAGCACCCCACTGCACCCCACAGCACCCCAC
>NC_060283.1:30802565-30847154 GCF_021613505.1 Equus quagga | reverse complement strand
ACCCTACAGCACCGCCAGCTCCAGGCACCCGCCCCCTGGCGCCGGGAGGGCCTCCTGGATCTCAGAGTTAACACCCCTCGCTCTCAGCCTACAGTCAGGAACCTCACCGGTCAAGATAGAACTTGATTGCTTCAGCTCGAGAGTAAACTGGTGTTTCTAGCTCCCAAGTTCCTCTGCAACAAATGATGCCCCTGCACCTCCTATAAAACAGCACATTCCACAACAGCTGCCGTGGTTCCAAGCATCATGTTTTTAACTTTTGAAATAGTTTTAGACTTACAAAAAATTCCAAAAACAGTACAGAGAGCTCAGTACCCTTCAGCCAGCTTCCTCCAAGATCAACATCTTATATAATCATGATACAACTGCCCAAACCAGGAAAATCACGCTGGTCACTTGCTCTGAACTACTCCACAGACCTTCCTTGACTGTTGCCGGCTTGGCCTCTAAAGTTCTTTTCTCGCTGCGTGTGGCTGTTGAGTCTCCCCAGCCTCACCAAGCCGTGACAGTTCCTCAGTGTTTGTGTTCACAACCTTGACATCAGTAAAGAGAACTGGGCAGGGATTGTCTAGAATGTCCCTCAATTCAGGTTTGTCTGACGCTTCCTCACGATTAGAGTGAGGCTGTGCGCTTCTGGTACGAGTCTCCCAGAGGTGCTGCTCTGCCCTTCTCCATGCATCGGAGGAGGGGCCCCTGTCAACGCGCCGCCTCCCTGTGGCAGCCACCTTCGATCATTTGGCTAAGGTGGTGTCCGCTGGGCTTCTCCACCCATATCATATTTGATGCAGAGTGAAACAGAACTCCAGCCTTTCCCTGATTGGAATGGAAATACGTGGATGTTTTCATCCACATTCCAGCATCTGTACCCCAATAAATGTAATCGTTCTCAGTACTCAAACTGTTCAGTTTGGTTTCTTTCTTTTAATCATATTCTAGATTATTTTATCCCCAAATAGGAGAAGAAGAATTTTAGTTACACCCCCAGCCCACAGCACGTGCCCCTGGCTCGCTCATCCACGTCCAGAATCCTTCACCACCTCAGTGCCCCCACGTCCCATCTGAGAACTCTGGCATCAAAGTACCGATGAGAAAGAGCAAAGCCCATGAGGAGCGCTGCCTCCAGGCTCTTTCCATGCATCATCTGTTTCTCACAACCTGGAAGCTGCATGTTATCGGCCCCAATTGAGAAGACGAGGAAAGCTCAGAGAGTTTAAGTACTTTGCCCCATATCATAAAACTAGTATGTGCTAGAGCAGAAATTCAAACCCAAGGCCGTCTGATGCTCAGCCTCCCAACACAGCACTGCACTGCGGTGTGACGTCTGATCACCACCGGAGGGAGACAGCTTCCCTGGGGCCCAACCCCCAAACACTAACAAAAACGTGCAGTCCCATCCTAATGACAATTACTCCTCATACGGCACATATGGGGTCCTTCCCCAAATGGTCTCTTTTTAAATTTCACAACAGCTGTGAGATGGGTAGTACGTACTCCATTTCACAGAGTCAGAAAGAGCAAAGAGCATGCCCAGCGTCACCCACGTGCGCATGAGGGCAGAGGCAGGACCTGAATGCAGGATCCAGTCCAAATGGCCTTCCCCCACTCCCACGGCTGCACACGATGTCTCTCCTATATGTTTATATCATCCCAATTCAAAGCTTATGTTCCAGAAAGAAATGCCACGACAGATCATTCTTATAAGCCCGTTTCTTTAATGAAAGCTACAGTACAAAGCACACACTCTATCCGTCAGAGAAACCAGCATTAGCAAGAAGATCCCCTGACACACCAGGTGACACAGAAACACTTCCAGTGCCTGCCCTTCATTTGCTGCAAATAGCAGAGAGTGAGCCAACCAAGGGACCAAGAGTTCCCTAACTGACACATTTCTAAAATAGGCCTTGAGGACCAAGAGGAAGTGCTGTTTGCGAGAAACAGAGAGATGGTTCTCTCCTGCTCTAGGTAATAACACGTGTCACACTTTAAAAAGTGCCCGCAGATCAATTAACTTAGCTTGACTCTCAAAAGTTCCTTGAGCCAGAGTTAGATCACGCATTAAAATCCCCACCCTACAAGTGAAGCAGACGACACGGAGAGTTCAAGATCTGACACCTGGACAGGGACTCAGTGGAGATTTCGTTCCCTCCTCGCAGGCCCTGCCTCCCTGCCTGCGCTGTCCTCCGGGGCCCTGCAGACCCCCAGTCTCTGCACGAGAGGAGTCAGGTTTTCCCCAGACCCTGATACAGAGTCCAAGAGGGCAGCACTTCCCCCAGACTCATCTCCCACCCGCTCCCCGTCCTGAGCCCACAGACATCCAGGATTCTGCAGAAGCAGAGGGGCTCTGGGTGGTTCCCGGGGAGCACCGGGTATTGAAAGCTTGAATGAAGCTCATCATTTTCCTGGTTGAATCTCTTCTGTTTGTCTTATCAGTAACCAGAGCAGGGTATGTATTTCCACATGGAATAAAACACCAAACCAGAAAAGGAACGGTGTCAACTTCACCCACAGGTAAACAAATCACATTTACATCAGTGGACTAATATTTATTGAGCACTCACCATAAGCCAGGTACATGGGCGACCGATACGGTGAATAGAAGAGAGTCTCGGCCATCCAAGAGCCTACAGTCAGTAGGGCTATAATCCCACACTCAACAGCCATAGGGGTAGTGCTGTTTCGTGTAACGTGCCACTGGGCTTTCAACACTTAACAACTTTAAGAAGTCATAAGCTTTTCTTATTTTTTTCCTTGTTTTTCATGGCAGCATCCACTGACCTACAACTCACAATGAGCCACGTGTGCCAAATATTGTAAATCCAACACAGAAAGAGAAGGAGGTGGGAGGGGGTAAAAAGGGCATCTTACAATTGATCAAAATATAAGGAGACACCGGCATCTCATTTTTAAGTCCAGGATCACATCCAGCTGGGGGGTCAGGGAAAATCTCAAGGGCTGTAGCTTCTGAGAAGACTGAGAGGAACGGAAGAATCCGGGCAGGTGCACAGGTGTGGGAGGGCACTCCTAGTGCAGCGGGGGCCCAAGCAAAGCAACACAGGGCCAAGAAAAGGGCAAAACACACCCTAGAAACTCAGAGTGGAAGGCATCTGGGAAGTACACACAGGGCCATGTGGGTTACTGTATGTGTGCCCAGAGTGGCCTGGCATGCTGAGGAACCATCCTGTGCCCCCGGGATTCTGGGGATCTGCAGGGACAGACGGCTCGTGATGCCATCTGAGAATCAGCAGGAAAGGGTTAAGATGAGAGACCTGGCAGAAGAGGAAGCCAAGCATGGCTCTGAACACGGACCTCAGGGGGCTGGGATGGCACGGAGAAGTGCCATGCCATGGCCACGATCTGAATTTCACCCGGAGAGTGTGACTCTCAAGGTGCAGCCCCCACCCAGACTAGCAGTAGCAGCGTCACCAGGAGCTTGTTAGAAATGAAATTCTCAAATCCACTGAATCAGAAACTCTGCAGTGGGATCCAACAGTCTGCGTTTTGGGGGGGGGGGGGTTAAGGAAGACTGGCCCTGAGCTAACATCCGTGCCCAGCCTCCTCTACTTTAGGTGTGGGACGCCTGCCACAGCATGGCTTGCCAAGCAGTGTGTAGGTCTGCACCCAGGATCCGAACCGGCGAAGCCCAGGCTGCCCAAGCTGAGCACGCGGCCTCAACTGCACACCAGGCCCACCCTAACAATCTGCATTTTAACAAGCCCTCCGGGAATTCTAATGCCTGCTCATGTCTGAAAAGCACCACTCTGAGCCCACAGTGGCGATGGTGTGTGACAGCCACAATGGTGTTACAAGTCCCACCAACCCCGTTCCCAGCTAAACTCACATTCACACTGTTGTTATTCAGCCCTTCCCTAAAACCTGGAGGATGGGCTGCAAATCAGCATGTATTTGAATGACTTACCAATCTTGCCTTATAAACCACTAACATTTAATGCTTGAGCAAGGGTCTGCATGTATTAAAATGAAAGCGTCAGTCAGTCCTTCCCAAACTTTCACGTGCACGTGAAGCACCTAAAGGTCTTCAAAGTGCACATTCTAACCCACGGGACTCTGCTACTGGTGCACAGCTCGTACTGCAAGTAGCAGGAAACTGCAGGATTCCAGAGGTCTAAAAGCCCCTGTAGTGGGACATCATCACACCACCAGCTGGGCTTTCCTCTCAGATCTGGTCCCCCCCCACCGCCCCAGGGGGCTCTACAGCAGCCCCTCTGACCACTTCCTCCATAACACTCCCCTTCCTCTTGGCCAGCCTCCCAGTCAACACCTCCATCGGTACAGTCCCTGAGGGACGAGGGGGCCTTCCTGCGCCCGTAACGGACCTCCTTGGGGACTGTGGCGGGCAGCAGGAGCTGGCTCATTTGTTTGCCAAGCTATCTATCCATTATTTAAAACATAAACTACTAGGGGGCTGGCCCCGTGGCCGAGTGGTTGGGTTCGCGCGCTCCGCTGCAGGCGGCCCAGTGTTTCATTGGTTCGAATCCTGGGCGCGGACATGGCACTGCTCATCAAACCACGATGAGGCAGCGTCCCACATGCCACAACTAGAAGGACCCACAACGAAGAATATACAACTATGTACCAGGGGGCTTTGGGGAGAAAAAAGAAAAAATAAAATCTTTAAAAAAAAACATAAACTACTAGCTTTAGCTTCATCTGAGACTGCAAATCAACAGTCATTCCTCAGGGCTAGAGATAACCCGTCACCCTCCCGCGAGCTCCATCACAAGAGAAGAGTCAAAATCTCAGCTGGGACCACCGCATTAACTCAAGGAAAAGGTGGGGCCTGCAGACAGCGCACGTCCAACAGTGCGGGCGGGTCTCACCCCGACACATGCTGCACCGTCAGCCTGCTCCACGAGCTCATCAGATACTCCGTGGTCAGGAGACGCGCATGCTAACAACACTGCAGAGCCGCAGCTCAAGACTTCGCCGTAAATACTTATTAACCACAACCATCAAGGCACAGCGTCTCTTTACTTCAGGACCCATTTTCTGGTTTTCCCTACCGGGCAGGTCAATCCCCACTCTCTCCAACCCTCCCTAAGAAGGTTCTTCTCACATCAAACCGTTTTATGAAAATCCACATGACCTCTTTAGAACAGTTCAACTAAAATTAATAAAAGATTTCTGAGACACAAACCAGAGTTCTTAACATTTGAGTTCCCTGAGCAGCTTTGTGGATGCTCCTTCTGTGCACGAGATCATAAAATGATGATTTAATCACTGGGGGGTATTTATCACAAATAGTGTCAGATGACGTACTGTAACATTTGTGCCGCTAAAAGCCCTAGTGTGCAATATAAAGAGACGCTCAGGTGTTCTGGACCAATTATCGACCCGGCTCCAGTGTTTATTACAGGGAGGCTTAACATTATAATCGGTTCTCTTTGAAGACTTCCTGTTGAAAAAAAGAAAGCCATTCAACAAATTATATTTAATGTGTGTACTCAAAAAAGGACAAAAAAAACAGCAGCATCCTGATGGCTCTCTAATGAAGGACGGTGAAAAACGTAAGGAACAATAAATCTGACTATAAGGAAAAGCTGAGGGAAAAGACGCCAAGAATAGAAACACTTTGTGCCTTCAAAATGGATTCCAGACCCACCAACACATCCGCAGTGTGAGCAGAAACCATCAAGTATAAGATTGGCTAATAAAAATTTCAAGGTATGAGTATAATTAGATTGCTATCCTCCAAACCCATTACTCAATTCTCATAAGCTTGCCACTCAACACTGGAGCAATAATAATTTTTTTAACGTTGGCCATTTTTATTTCGATGTTGAGAGGAAATTGTAACTGAAAATCACAAAGACATGCAGGGAGAGCTTCTGACATGGAAGATAAGAGACCCGAATTCTAGTCTCAGACTGTCATAGAGTCAACAATGGAAGCAGGACGGGTGGGCGCATGACCATACGGGTTTCCATGTGGAACGCCTGGGCAGTCATCTCCCTCGGCCTCCACGCAGCACGGCCCACCTCTCAGCTGCCTGACTAAGGGCCTCCACATGACTCCCCTAAGTGCCCGGTGCACACCCCCACAACCTCCAGCCCAGCACTCCTGGACCCAGGCACAGCAGAGGCCCAAAAGCCAGTTAAACTTTCCAGGAGGACAGAGCCTTGCCTGCTTCTCCGCTAGCATATCTGACGCCAGTGCCCAAGCACGACCCGAGCGCTGGTGTGAACTCAGCATCCCCAAAGGAACGATGAGATTCCACAAACCTCTCAGTACAGAAAGCCACAGGGAAAAGTCTGAGTGAGGTCATGGGGCTGTGTCTGCTCAGTTATTCAACAGACATTGATTGAAAGCCTATTTTGGACGCTGGGACGTACCAGCAAACAGAACAGTCTGCCTTCACGGAGCGGATATTCTAGCTGGGAAGGCAGACAACGAGCCAATACTACGATGTCAGGGGGAGAGCATCAGGCAGAGGAAAGCAAAGCCAGGTGGGGGAGGCGGGGCTCCCCAGAGGAGGGTGCTTACAGCAGGAGATCGGTGAGCATCTGAGCAGAAGCCTGAGGATGGAAGAAATGCAGTTGCAAGACAATATAGGAAAAACACACCAGGCAGAGGGAACAGCAAATGCAAAGAGCCTGCACGGAGGCCAGAGGCAGAGACAGGGGCGGGGACAAAGGATGTGGCTGCAGGTGGGGGGCACATAAAGTACACGATGTTTTCCAAACTAGGGGTCACACCCACTCATGAGTCACAAAATCAATTTATCAAGTCACAAGCAGCACCTTTAAAAACAAAATAGAACGGGATAAAATAGAAAGTACCAGTGTGCACTGCCTGTAGTAAGGCTAAACACTGGCGAAACTTTGCTGACGTGGGGGGTGCTCACGCACGTGTTTGCATCTGTGCTGCGATGCGATGTAAAATGTGCTTCTCGCAGTGACTTATAATGAAAAAGTTTGAAAACTATGAATGTAGCACTTTACAAATCTGTGCTGTCCAATACGCTATCCATGAGCCACAGGCTGTATAATTTACCAAAAATTAAACAAAATGTAAAATTCACTTCCTCAGGCGTACTAGACACACTTTGAGCAGACATGAAACATTTCCATCAGAACGCAGAAGGTTCTCTCAGAGAGCTCGGTTACAGACGGTTCTCTCTCGGAGTTAGTGACCCTCTCATGTCACCTAACAGAATTCCAAGTGTGTCCCGGATAATCAGATGAACGGGTTTTCTGAATAGAAGGCTCTGCATTTATATTGTCTCAAAATCCAGCTGGTATCCAGCTGGAGATAAAACCCAAACATACTGGAAATCCCCCTCGTGCCTACCAGCCGTGCACGTGGGCTGGGAAAAGCCAGTCTGCCTCGGTTTCCTTCTCCAGAAAGTAACTACCAACAAATAACCACCCATCGTTTGTTGTGAACTATAAGAACTTACTAGGGAAAAAACTACAAAATTTGCGGAATCCTGAAGGAGAGAACTTCAGGAATGGGCAGCTAATTGTGGCACAATAGTGTGATTTTTAAAAATTCAATTCCTGGCCCCGAGCAGGGGCTGAAAGCAAATCCAGCGACGGCGTAATCCTCCCGCATGGGGCGCTGATGATCATCAACCAGTGTTATCGCCCAAAGTCCGGCAGCCGGGGAAGGCAGCGACACAGCACGCAGAGGGCTTTCAGGGACCTAACGCAGGGGAGGTCCTCACCCTGTGGGGCCGGCTGCTGCTTGAAAGGAGTCTTTTAAACACTGCGGAATTGTCAGTGCTTGCGGCTCCTTCACCTTGGCTCTCTCCCACGCCAACGATGGAAAGCAAGAAGCCTATGGATGCAAGGGTCCCGTCTCGGGCTTTGAGTAGCTGGGTAGGTTAGAAAGGCACAATGCCTGTGCCAGCATAAGGAGTGTGGGCCAGGGAGAGAGGACAGGGACGTGGCTGTTCCCCTGGGGGGGATGCTGCTCCCCCTTAGACCCAGAAGGAGCAATGCTCGCCTCGTGTCCACAACTTCCACCACAGCAGGACCGTGGCCCCCTTCCAGCTGCAACCTGGATGACGTCCTTGCCTTCTGGGTCCAGGTGTAGGCGGGGAGAGAATGATCCCCCGTGAGCACGTAACCCAAAGATAGCACATCCATACATTCGGAAGCCAAATTCAGAACAGGAAGTCTGACACCTAAGACTGAGAGTAGGGCAGGTGTTTGAAATTGAGACTGTCTGCAAAAACCCACCAGGGATGGGCACCATATTCATGCAAGCCAGCTGCATATCGTGAAACCCAGTGTCTAACACAGTGCCCAGAACATGGTGGCACTCAACCAAGATTTCTGAATGAGTAAATGAATGAATGATTAAACATGACACGTATAATGCCCCGCACTGACCTAACACGGCTATGACTTCATTTGTCTCCCTGAATCAGAGCAGGACGCAGGGAAGGTGGACTTGGCTTGCCCAATATTTCCACCAGTCTTATCAATAATGCACAGAGGAAAGGGACCATAAAGGAAAAGATTCATTGATTTGGCTATATTAAATGTCAGATGTCAAAAAACAACATAAAAATTAAAAGGCAAATAATAAATTGGGAAAAATCCCTGTAACATATGATGAAGACAATATAAAGACTCTATAAAGAGGTCTTAAAATCAGTAGGAAAAGATTATAGCACCTCAATAGAAAAATAGGCAACAGACTCTTCACACACACAAACAACTAATAAACACATGAAAAAACAAAGGTGAACCTCTCTTCTAGTAATCAGAGAAACGCACATTAAAACAACAAGAGAATACCATTTCAGCTGTCAAAGTGGCAAACGTCTTCTGCTGCTGTTTTGCTTTTTAATGACAGTACCCAACATCGGTAAAGGCAAGCAGCAATGGGGTCCCTCTTACACTGTTCATACATTCATGCAAAATAACTTGACAACATGTGCCAAAAGCCTTCAAAATGTGCACCCTCCTGGGGCTGGCCTGGTGGCGTAGTGGTTAAGTTTGCTCCACTTCAGCGGCCCAGGGTTTGCAGGTTCGGATCCCAGGTATGGACCTACACACCACTCCTGAAGCCATGCTGTAGCAGCGTCCCACATAAAATAGAGGAAGACTGCCACAGATGTTAGCTTAGCAACAATCTTCCTCAAGCAAAAAGAAGATGTTATTCGCTCAGAGCCAATCTTCCTCACAAAAAAGAAAAAAGAAAAAAAATTGTGCACCCTTCTGATCTAGTCACTCTATTTCAGTAATTTATTTATTCTAAGGAAATAATCAGAGACATAACCAATGATTGATGTGAAAGATATTCATCAGATATTTACAGTAGGGGAAAACAGAAGTCACCTATAAATCCATCAATAGAAGGGCTGTTAAGTGAACTGTGTTACTAGCCTATAATAGAAACTATGCATCATCTTTTTAAAAGTCTATTTACAATATTCACAATAGCCAAGAGTAAGAAGCTACCCAAATGTCCATTGACTGAAGAGTGGATAAAGAAATGTGGTCTACACACAATGGAATATTCCTCAGCCTCTAAAAGGAAGGAAGTCCTGTCAGACGCCACAACGTGGATGGACCTTAAGGGTCATTGCTAAGAGAAATAAGCCAGACACACAATGACAAGTCCTGGAGGAGTCCCCTTACATGCAGTATGCTAAGCACAGCCAAATTCACAGAGACAGAGCGGGGACAGCTGTTCCAGGGCTGGGCAGGGGAACGGGGAGCTGTTTATTGAGCAGTTTCAGATTCGCACGATGAGAAAGTTCTGGAGAGCTGTTTCACAACAATGTGAATATACTTAACACTAGCGAACCGAACACTTAAAAATGGCTAAGATGATAAATTTTACGTTATGTGTCTTTCACCGTAATTTTTAAAACTCCTTTTACAAGATTATTTAATGACCACGGATTATTCACTTCATAAATTACTATACTATACAATATACTTCATGCTAAATCCACACTGTTTTGCCTAATTTTTGTGTGATTCTGAAGGCATGCGAGGACGCTGCAGAATTCATTTGTAATGATGATCACCATAACTAAATTACAATTTTAATAGACTTCTAGGCTTTTATGCTACTTGGAACTGGCTATTAATAAAAATACTATGTAGTAGATTTACTGAATTAAAAAATTATAATGTCACAAATGCTTTGCCAATGGCTATCTCAGAGTTTTCCAGGGAATTCCAAATATTCTCTGTTTCCAGAGATAACCAGATCCTGGAGAGTCTGTGTCCTCACACAGAAATCCTCTGTCAGACCCCTGCTCTGATTTTCTTTTCGTAAATGCAACCCCTAACTAGAGGCCGTGGGCACGTTCAAGTGCTCTCACTCCACAACCAGGCAGTCCGACAGGCAGTTCTGCGAGGAGGTGCCAGCGTCTGGGCCTCAGCATGCGCAGGAGGGCACGCCAGTGGTGCCTGGAGATAAACTGCTAAATTTTTCATGATAATTGTCACTTTCTTTGTTTCTCCAGTGTCTGAAACAGTGTCTAGCCTGTAAATAAGGATAGATTATAATTTATCCAATAAATAAGTGAAGCTAATTAATTAATTAATTATATAGCTGGTACTAGAATATAAAATAAAAAGACCAAAGTCATAAGAAGTTTTAAATATTCATATATTATGTTAAATGATAGCATAACAATCCTAACTGAGCACTGTTAAGGGAACATATCTTCTCCTAGAATTAATTATTCTAAATCCACACCCAACACAAGTCATGTTCCCCAGACCACTCGCTCTGCAGAATGTTAATAGGTATTCTTCATAAAAGGATTCTATGTTCAAATAAGTTTGGGAAATTTGGGGTAAACAAAGTAAAATTGGTTTCTCTCCCACCCAACTTCTCAAGCTTTAGAAAGTGAAGGTGAATTCCTCGTCTTCAGGAAGGGTGCGTCCAGTGCAGCCTTTCCCTAAGCCATCTGAAGAGGCAACGCTTTGAAATGGGGACTCTCGTGGGAGTCAGCTGTGGAAACTTATTCCTGCTCCCCCTTGGAGCGCCTTCCATTACACCGGCACGACATGTTACCTGGCAGTGGAGTGCGTGGTTAAGATTACAGCTGGAACAGACTACCTGGGGGCAAACCCTGTCACTGTCACTTACTAACTCGGGCAAGTTGTGTAACCTCTCTGTGTCTCAGTTTCCTTGTTTGTAAAAAGCAGAGAGTAACAGCATCTATCTCACAGCAGATCACTATGCATAAATGTCTGATCAGGGCGCCAGCCCCGTGGCCTAGTGGTTGAGTTTGCGCACTCCACTGTGGTGGCCCAGGGTTTCACTGATTCGGATCCTGGGCACGGACATGGCACCGCTCATCAAGCCATGCAGAGGCAGTGTCCCACGTGCCACAACAAGAAGGACCCACAACTGGGAAATACAACTATGTCCTGGGGGGCTTTGGGGAGAAAAAGAAGAAGAAAAAAAGAAATGTTTGTACAAATATTTGATCCGTTTACATAATTAAATAAATTAAGAAATCACAAGAACAAGTCAAACAGACATTAACAGATTTGGGAACAAACACAACTGATCCTCCCCTGGTTGGAGAAGGTATCAGCTTACTAACCATGGGCCACCAGTCACGGAGCAAATGACCAGCACTGAGCAACGCGGGGTCTGTGAAGAAGCCCTTTGCTCTTCACCGTCCGACACCAAGGACTAACACTAAAGCTAGGCAGCGCTCAGGACCACCGTTTCGTGCCCCAGGGTAGAACTAACCACCTTCCCAGCATAGTCTAGTCCACACGGTCTTCTTTATAGCAAGTCTGTACGGGTGTTAGTAATTCGTGGAACGCCAATATACATGGCAAGATTTAGCCAGTATTCTTAGTCTGCAAAACAAGCCCGAAGAACAATACATGCAATTCTTTTTTACAATCGGGTATCTGTACACCAGGAGTTACTCATATAATAACTCAAGAAGACAAGCTTCCAAAAGATACTGGACACAATCTTGGACAAACATAGAGATTTTTCTTCCTGTGTAGTTCATATAAAATATTCACGTAAGAAACAGAACATTAGCTGATTTAAACATCATCATTTTTATTGGCTATAACACAGGCTTAGAAACATTTAATACTAATGGAAAGTAAATGCTTTGCCTTTAAGATGTTTCCTACCCTGACCTTTAAACATTAATATAACTAGAAGCACCACAAAACAGAAATGAGAATGTATCACCTACACGGTGCTACGTTTCAGAACTGCAATTGCAGTACAAAGATGCTTCACCTTCAAGGTCAGAAAGGACAAGCCATCCCGTGCACAGCTAGAACAGAAGGCAGTGCTGAACCACAAGAGTGCTGTAAGAACGCTGCCCCCACCAAAGAGGCAAGAGGGGACTCCAACGGAGGACATCCCACATGCCGTGTGTCCAACAAAGTGTCGTCTCCGGCTGATTTCCCAGGAGTCCTCGGCGACACTCAACCTGTGCTTGAGGACGAAAGTGACCCCTCCTTCACCCCAAGCAGCGTTCCCGGAGACGGGAGCACACCGAACGCCCTCGACAGCACTAGGAGAGCTCACTCTTTAAAAGGAAAGCTCATGCCACAAGTAGGAGGACCCACAACTAAAAATATACAACTATGTACTGGGGGGGTTGGGGAGAAAAAGCAGGGGGAAAAAAAAAAAAGACTAGCAACAGTTGTTAGCTCAGGTGCCTATCTTTAAAAAAAAAAAAAATGCATAAAGCTTCTAGGGAATAAAAGAGTATTTAAAAAAAAATTTTTTTAATAAATAAATAAATAAAAGGAAAGCTATAACAAACTCTCCCTTGACATTTAAAAACTTACCTGCACTTGGGTCCCTGCCATTTGAATTTCAAAGATCAGAAGAACAAAAAATTAAATGTAAGTAAAAATCAAAACAAAACAAATAAGGTTGAGCAATGAAGCGAGAGTTTCCGATTTTTAATTTTGCAAATAAGGGAATTTTAAAAATTAAAACCACCACCACCACCACAAAAACCCGACTATCCACTAGCAGAGACTCACAACCCTGACCGCACAAGACAGTCACCTTGAGCGCCGATCGCACGCCAGTACCAGGCCCGCCCCGGGATGCTGATCAGTTGGCTGAGGTGGACCAGCACTCAGATGTTTCTAAAAGCTCCCCAAGGGGCTCTATTGTGCAGCCAGGGTCGAAAACCATCATCGTTTCATGAAAAAAAGGGCATTTTAAAACCAAAAAAGTAAGGCTATAATCTCAGATTACGGAATGGTTATTAAAAGTAAATAAAATTAGGCTTATGCGAAACACACTACAATAACTTTGTATTTCTCGTCTCACCCCTAACAACCTCGACTGAAGAGCTCGTGGGCCAGCCTTTGGGAACCTCTGGTTTAGCCTAACAGCCTGCACTTCCCCACCCCTCACTCCATGGTGACCCCTTACAGCCTGTCTTGTGTCCTCTCCACTCCACTAAAGCAGCCCTTTTGAAGCTCAGAAAGGAATCTCATGGAGCCAAATGCAATCACTTTTCCTCGTTTCTCCTGCCACCACAGCCTTTCACAGAGTGGGCTAGTCCCGCCTTCTTGACACTGTCTTTCCAGCCTTCAAATGGCTTAGTCTGCCAAACAATTCATCATCCTCCAAATACACCTTGCAAGTCCTTGCTTCTAGTTTTGCTCATGCTGCTTCCTTGTCCTGGACACAAATCCTACATCTACTCCAAGGACAAGGTCAAAGGCTGCCCACTCCTACATCCATCTGTGTTCCATGCAAGGGTCCACAGGGAACTCAGTAGAATTTAAATTGCAGTATTAACTTCAATGGGGGAGATAAGGTCACAAACTGAAAAGCCAACATCAAGGTCAAAATCCTCGAAGACTGAAAGCCTTGGAAAGCAGAGCATGAGATGGACTGAGGCAGGTGTTTGAGACCCAAGATGGTAGACAACATCCATTCTAGTAAGAAACCCACAATAAGAACTAATCCAGGTACTACCTCCAACCTGCTTGTGATGATAGCTACCTTTTTGTGAGGTGACTTCCTAGGCACTGCCTAAGAACATGGAAATCATTATCTTATTTAACCCTCATAACAACTCCATGAGGCACATATTCCTGTCCCCATCTGCAAATGCAGCATCCAGCAGCAGGGCAGTTAAGAGACTTGTCCAAGAGCACCCAGCTTTAATGGCAGAGCCAGCATGTGAGCCCAGCCCCTTGCAAGTCCAGAGCCTGTGAGACATCTCTCCACTATAATTCCTCATCTCCTTTCACGTAACTTCTCTAAGTCTGAGCTTCCTTTCCAGCACTCTGAGAGCACTGGCCACAGTGATCCCGATGGTCCACACTCCAAATCTAACACTCCACAGTTCTATGAAAAAGGAGAGGTCAACAGAAGGAAAGACACAGCAGAGGGCCAGGAACAAAGAGAAAGAAAAGAAAGCAAAATGGCCATACTACACACAGAGGCACAGGAGAAAAGACAAATGGCCCTGTGGCCCCGCTGCCCCAGACTCCCTTGGGTTTTTCTGGCTGTTTTAAGTCTCTTTCCTAGTCTGAAATGGATGTAAGGTAACTTGATACTATATTGAGTTTTCCTTCCAAATCTCATCCCAAAATGCCCTGAGGACTTAGAGAAAACCACTACTGAAATAAAAGTAGAGGGAAAGAAACAAGAAGTGAGAACACACTAGAAAAGCAAGCTTTGGGGTTTTATTTTAAATTGAGAAAGAAGACTATGATAATGATCAAATGAAGTCAAAAGAGATGTTTTCCAAAGAAAGAGAGTAAATGAGCAACACGAACAGAAAGGAAAAAGCAAGTCGAGTGACTTTGGTTTAGCAACTGATCTTTACTGATTGTCCTTCACCTTCTTAGCTGATTCTGGGAAAATTCACAACCCAAATGTGTGACATCAGAGCTTACCCTTAGTGAAATGAGTGGATTCACAAAAACGTCAGTGAAGCACAAAGGAGGAGGGAAATATTTTGGAAAAGAATGCTAGCTTCTTTAATCACCAGGAACACCAGCAAGAAAAACAAGAACTCGATGGAAACTTTAGGATGGTAAAAGTTGTCCTTTTACTTTCCTACAAAAAGCCCTTCAGAGAACAATAATTATGAACCACGGCCTTTCTGACCTCTGATGAAGAATTCTGCAAAGCCATCAACCAATACTTTAGTACACTAGGACCTTAAAAAGTCTGGGGTTTCACAAGAGTCAGCGGCATTCACGCTATCTGGTTTCAACGAGGGAGGCACAGTTTTGAGACTCTTTCCAAGCTTCACAAACCCCTTCCAGAAAAAGGAAAAAAAATAAATGAACACAGAGGCTATCATACCTGCCTCCCAACCCCCCAGCAGCAGCCACATTTTATCTAAACTCTTACTGTTGTATTGTCTTAAAAGAAGAAAAACGTTCCCACACAAGCAGCTTTTGGCCTTTTGTAGAGTCCAGTGTAAGGGCAGGATACCTAACCTCAAGGACCGTGTCAGAGGTGAGGCAACCAACCCCCCAACAGAGGAAAATCTGTGTCACCTTGGACATGTAGAGTTGGGACGCAGGGATGCTGAAAAACATGCTCACACAAGGTATCTGTGTGCAGAAAACTCTCCTAAAGGTTTAGGATGTTCTAAAATACACACACACACACACACACACACAGATTTAGATATATAGATTTATATATATGTATAGATTCACATTTGGAAGACATTCAAAACCACTGAATCCAATTTTGCAGATGGGGAAACAGAAGGCGAGGGCCTGGCCCAAAGCCCAGGCCGCACACCTGCTAAGGGGTGAAGTCCTGCACCTCACTTCCAGCTCAGAGTCTGGTTCTCTACTCCCCATTGCCCCCCAGACCAGTTATTTGTTAAAATAACTTCCCTCCTAACTCTAAAATGTATGAGCTCAGTTATTCTACATTTTAGAAAAGAAGGTGCTACAAAAGACACTTTCTGAACTTTATATTTTGTATACAACAAATACTTGTTCCTTACTTCAGAAGAGTAGAATTCATTGACATTTTTTTCCCTAGAAAGTACATAATTAAGTAATGGTGAAATTTCTATCATCTTAGCCCTTAAGAAGGGAAGTACTGGGCCAGCCCCTTGGCCTAGTGGTAGAGTTTGGTGCACTCCACTTCGGTGGCCCAGGTTCACAGGTTCAGGTCCCAGGTGTGGACCTACACACCACTCACCAGCCATGCTGTGGCAGCGTCCCACATACAAAATAGAGGAAGACTGGCACAGATGTTAGCTCAGCGACAATCTTGCTCAGGAAAAAAGAAAAGGAGAAGGAGGAGGGGGTAGAGAGGAGGGGGGGTAGAGGAGGAGGCGAAAGAGGAGGAGCAGGAGGAGAAGAAGAGGAAGGAAACTATCTTGTTTAGGAGGGAAAAAAAACAATGAGCTTCTTGGGCTTGGAAGGTGAGACCCGCACAGGCAAGGATCACTGAGAGTAAGAAGTGACCAAAGACAGCTCAACAGCTCAAGTGACGAGGAGTTTGGGAGCTGGGGAGAAAGAGCAGAGAGAAGAGAGAAGGATGGGACCAGAAGGCTGGGGGTTTTCGAGTTGGCCAGGGAATCTGTGAGAACCAGAACACAGCATGAAGTTTTTAAAGCTATTTGCTCTGCTGTAGTGAAAATCCTTCGGACTCCTCAACCCTCATTAAAGTCTTCTTAGCAAAACCAACAAAAGCAAAAATAAACAAGTGGGTCTACATCAAACTAGGCAGCTTCTGCACAGCAAAGGAAACCATCAATAAAATGAAAAAGCCACCTACGGAATGGGAGAAGATATTTGTAAATCATATAACTAATAAGGGGTTAATATAAACTCATACAACTCAATAGCAAAAAAAAAAACAAACTGTTTTCAAAATGGACAGAGGACATTTTTCCAAAGAAGACATACAATCGGCCAACAGATACACGAAAAGGTGCTTAACATCACTAATAACAGGGAAATGCAAATCAAAATCACAATCAGATATCACCTCAAACCTGTCAGAATGGTTGTCATCAAAAAGACAAGAGACGACAAGTGTTGGCAAGGATGTGGAGAAAAGCAAACCCTTGTGCACTGTTGATGGGAATGTTAACTGGTGCAGTCACTATGGAAAACAGCTTGGAGGTGCCTCAAAAAATTAAAAATAGAAATGCCATAGGATCCAGCAAGTCCACTTCTGGGTATCTACCCAAAGGAGACAAAATCACTATCTCAAAGAGACCTCTGCCCCCAGCTCACTGCAGCCTTATTCACAATGGCCAAGACAGGGAAGGCACCCAAGTGCCCATCAGTGAGTGAACGGATAGAGAAGATGTGCTGTCTATCTACAGTGGAATATCATTCAGCCATAAAAAAGAAGGAAATTCCACTGTTTGAGACAACATGGATGGAGCTTGAGGGCATTATGCTAAGTGAACATTATGCTAACTCAGACAGAGAAGACAAACGCTGTATGATCTCACTTATAAGTGGAATCTAAAAAAAAACCCACAGAAAGAACAGATGGTGGTTGTCAGAGTCAGAGGGGTTGCGGGGTTGGCTAAACGGACAAAGGTGGTCAAAAGGTACAAACTTTCAGTTCTAAGATCAATAAGTTTGGGGGATGTAATGTAAAAAAAATAAAAATTAAAAAAAAAGCCTTCTGTATACTCATAATGCTTAGTTCAAGTGGGTTGTTTGAAGAAATTAAGAAAAAGGACTGGACCCCACATTATCCAGACAGACGTGTGGGAAAGCGTGGAGAGCCAGTAACCTGAGCGCCTTCAGCGGAAGCAGAAGCTCAAAGGCAGAAGTGAGCGTAAGGAGCCTCCGCAGAATGTGCCAGAATCTCAGAGCAGTAGCTCCGACCAGCAGGCAAGAGGGGGCTGGAGCCCATCCGAGTAGGGCTCTGGGGGCAAGAAGAGCTCAGCTGACACCTGGGTATATGAAAGCAAACGTTAACCAAAGAGTTATCAAAAAAAAAAAAAAAAAGAAAAGAAAAGAATTCTAAGAAGCAGCAACAGGAGCTGTGTCTAGGAAGGTGCCGTGAGCTTTCCAATCAGATCTGTGAAGCAACACCCGGTCAGGCGATCCCCTCAGGGCAGCGTGCGGGAGGCACCTGAAGATAGGAGCGGGCAGGAGAGCACGTGTCAGGCCCCCCAGCATCTCGGGCCCCGGGGAGCTTTGCTGAAGGGTGCACCTTTCTCTGCCAGATTGCAACACAGCATCAGCAAGGGCAAGGGTGCACCCCAGCACCCCATCTACAGCCACCTGTCTGGGAGAGCTGCAAGGTCATACGATTTGGACCAAAGATCATTCGAAAACAGAGACAACCAAATGAAAAGCCAACGGGTCCCGCAGCTGCCCCTCTCTGCCATGCACACCCGAGCTGCCGTGTGGCCTGCGCACGCGGGAAGCAGAAGTGGGAGTCCGCAGGAGCCCCTCTCCTCCAGCCACTCTGAGAGCGAGCCAAGCAAATTAAAGCGACACTCAGGTACTAACAGACATGCGAGCAACGGGGGGCACCGAGGTCGTGGGACTCTGGATTATGTTTTCCCTCTTCTCTGCAAGCCAGTTTTGGGGGGAGCGACATGGTTTTGCTATATTCACATACCAAAAGATATATAATAAAATTGTAATTGTGTTACCGAAGTAAGAAACAGGCAGGCTCATCACAATGGTCATTTTTCATTCTATGACTGCTGGAGTAATGAGTTAGTTTTGCTCCGACCTCCGCCGGAATCACTCAAAGGCTTGCGTCATGGGGGGATGACAGCCCGGGAGAGACCAGGCCCCTCCCCTCAGCAGCGCTGCGGGCCTGCCAATGGAGGGCGGCCCTCCCAGAGGAACCAGCTCCTAATAATCCTTCTGAAAACAAAACGCATAAGGAGATAACAGAAACCAGAGGATACTGAATCTGGAAAATTTTTTTGTTAATTTACTATGACAGTTTCATCTGAATCCTGTTATTCAAAAACACTGTTTAAATAATTTTGTGCTCAAAATCATTTGGGTCATCTCATAACGTCTTTTCTGTTATCTCCCTATAAACCCCCTCTACAAGCCTACTTTAAGAGTCTCTATTATACGTATTTCGGCATCAATGCCTTTATGATATTTACTCTATTTTCACCAATGCTTTGGCGTTACTCTATTTTCATTCCTCATTCTTCTTCTCTGGATTGAAAGACCACGAGGGCAAGTATATTTATTCTCTTCACTGCTATCTTCTTCATTCCTAGTACCAAGGGCAGTTGAATAAGTGACTTGAAATCAATCAAAAGAGAAAAAGGTTTCTGGGTTGTTACTTTATCTGACTTTAAATGAAGCTTTTCATAAATCTCCCAACACCAGGTAAATCTGTGTTTCCTGGCGCCTCACCCAGCTTCCCGCGTGTGCAAGAGATGTAATGGGTCCATTTCACCCTCCCAGAGAGTCTGCAAATATTAACTTCATTTCACAGCAATGCAGGACACGTCAGAGAGCTGACACAAAGGACCCACATTCAAATAATCACCACTGATTTCCATGCTTGTGAGCGTGAAACTGGCAATGTGAAATCCCACTGAAAACAAAGTATCTACATGGGTGGGTATGAAATCTGTTTTCCTCGGGCCCTTTGGAAAATTGGGTACTAAGGAAGTTCCTCTCTCATAGAAATATGCAGCTATAGTACGCTAAGTTTAAATATACAATCTTAAAGACTTATAGAGCCCCTGAGGGCAGTGTTTTTCAAAGTAGGCTGTGATCCATTAGTAGGTCATGAAATCAATTGAGTGGGTCAGGACCAGCTTGGAAGGAAAAGGAAGAGATGGAAGAAGGAAAGAAAGGAAGGGAAAAGAAGAGAGGAAGGGAGGGGACGAGGGAAGAGGGTAGTGGAAAGTATTATTTCCTGGCACTTTTTTTTCAGTTGTGGTGTGTGTCTCTGTATCTGTCTGTGTGTATGTCTGTGTGTGTTGGGTCAAAAATGTAACACGTAGTTCTTATTGTGCATTGCCATCAAAATGATTTAGAAAAGAATACTCTAGGGGTTGTGGAGGCCTAGAATTGGCCACCCCAAGATATGTCTCTCTGGCATGAGGATTATTTAGGGCTGGTTACTTTTAATAAACTGCAGACAGGAAAGAAACTCTGAAAAGCAGAGTTTACTTACCCTTTGTTAAGAGACATTTACATTTGTAAGGTAAATCTCCATCTGTAAAGGTGTCTCCCTCTCTGTACCAGGAAGAAGGGGGGTGACCTCATCTCTAGAAACTCTTAATCAATGCCAAAGGCAAGGACTTAAATCTGCATTTGTTTATTGTGCTTGTGTGGTAATCTCCCATGATCGACTTCCCCCACCCCCAACATCCTCCTTTGTCGTTAGCCAAAGATGATATTTAACGTGGTGGCTTCAGCCATTTTGGCGGGTTGCTCAGCTTGCCTGGGCCTCTCCCATGTATACATGTTATAAAGCTTTGTTTAATTTTCTCCTGTTATTCTGTCTCATGTGAATTTAATTCGTTCTCTGGCCAGAAGAACCCACAGTGGGTAGAGGAAATGTCTTCCTCCCCTACAGGGTTAATAGACCCTGATCCAAATGATTATGGATGAAATTGTCATCTTATTTGGTTGCCAAAATCCTCAGAAAAGAATATTGCCTCCTGGGTGAGTTTTAACTGGAAGTGGGATATGCGCCAAGACAGAGGTGTGAAGCCGAATGCCAAGTGTGAGGTTCTCCAAGAAATTAAGCTCTGTGGGCACAGGTACAAGGATTGCAGTGGGGCCCTTGCAGCTAGAGGAAACCCAACTTCATGCCACAAACCAAAGGCCACCAACTCAATGATGCAGGAGTCAGATGGGTGACATAAATGAGTGAAGCACACCTGGAAGGGTGGGTCTGTGACTAAAGGGAGAGGTACATTGTCTCTCCGTGGAGCCAGCTGCTGCCCTGGGGGAATGCAGGAGCCAGGAGGCCAGGGCTTCTGGTCTTCAAAGATAAGCCAGAAATCTGGAGATTTTATGTGAAATTTACTGATTTTTAATATAGGCAAGTAAAGCCAAAAGAAAACTGTTTTTAAACATGGTGCAGGGTTACACTGTGAGTGAAATAAAATGTATTTGTGGGCTAGATACGGTTTTCAGCCTTAGGCTGAGGAAGCAGATTTGCTTTATGATTTAGAAAGATCTACAGAGGACAGATGGAGGCAGGAGGGAGGAGGGGGACCAGAGAGGAGGCTACAGAGACCATTCAGGAGGGAGGTCACAGGGGCCTGAGTCGGATACAAGAGATAGTAAGGAGACAGAACTGACAGGGCCAATCAGACATGCAGGGCTGAAAGAGACGACAGCGTCCAGGACGACTCTGGCTTCTGGCTTGCGTGGCCAAGCAGACAGAGACTCAGTTCACCAAAACTGGGAACACAGCAGGAGGCCCAGGCCGGGAGGTCAGGCTGGGAAACAGCTGCGTGTGAGAGCGCCTAACTGGAAGTGTCCACGAGAGAGAAGAACCTGGCTGGAGCGCAGCAGAAACTACGCTGGAGATGCGTCACTGTCGGTCTCCTACACCTCAATGTGGCAAAGCCAGAAGACAAGAAGGCTAGACAGAACCTTGGGGCCCACCCACATTTAAAGGGTGAACAGACAAAGAAGGTGCCACAAAAGTCATCGACTGAGAAGCGGGGCTGGTGGGCTGGACGCAGGTTAGCAGGCTCAGGAGGGCCACGGCATTGGGGAGGGTCCTTTAGGGGGATGGGAAGCGGCACTGACCGGGAATCCACACCATCCTGATGTGGCCTGCACTGATGGCAGCATTGGCACGGAGACAAAGAACTCAAGCGGCGTCAAATGCGGAATAAACGAGGCCAGTGCCCTGAAAGTCAGAAGGTGACAGCAACAAGGAGGGGGAGGCAGAAATCTCAACGGAAGAGGAGGCTTAGTAGGAGGGAAGAAGAACAAAGGCAGCAGGAGAAGCAGAAAAATTCAAAGGAACTTCTCACCCACACATTCTAGGTAGCGGCAGAGAACAAGCAACCTCATTGCAGAACCCAAAATACTACCTACGAGCCCCAAAATACCATTCCTGTTCTCCCTATATCTTCCTCCTCTTCCACGTACAATCTTCTCTCCCCTTCCCCTTCCCAATGACGCCCAGGGCACTGCCTGGCCAGGGAGTGGTGGACAGGAGACAGCAGACTCAGGCTCCGGGCCTGACTCCGTCATGAACCAGCTGAGCGACCACAAGCCAGCCCTCTAATCTCTGCGTGCCTGGAGTTACTCACCTAAATGGGATTTATGATATCCCTTTTCTTCACCCCTGGTTGGCTATTTAGAAAAATATGAGAGGCAAAGCAGGAAAGTGTTTGAAAGGGCAATTTTATTCCACAGTCCTATTGGTGGTGCTTAAAGCTAAAGAGATGCCAAATCCTAAAATGAAACTTCAACATTATTGGTTACTGAATTTGATCAAATGATTCTTCTCTGAGCCTCAATATCGTTATCTGTAAAATGAGGGAGGTGGATTAAATGATCATTACCTGTCTACCAAGCATTCATTTTGCTTGTTTGCTGCTTCTGAGGGATTCCCCCTGTGCTCCAGTGCCTAGTGGCATTGCTTTAACCAAGATCTCCTACTGAGCCTCAGCCTACTGTATTACAGATATTTACGACTGTGCCCTAACACCTACCAGTCTGGACAGATAACTGGCTTCCTGCAAATGTTTGGTGACTAGGGGAGTGCTGACGGTCACTCAGATGTGGTTAGCAGCCACCCTGAGAACAGGCTGGACAAGAGCAATGGGGAGTCTTCAGGTCAAGGAGAACACACACCTGGCCCAGAGCAGGCCCTCGACAATTACTGCTGAACAGGCTAGCGCTTTACGAAATCTACTAGAAATTGTCAACTGAGTGAATAGATGCAGGAAATTCTCAGCACCCATCTCAGACCCAGTTCTCTGGTATGTGAATTCCATTAAAGGTAGCTGGAAACCAAAACATTGTTTTCAATATTGCCAGCATGAGGAATGTAGTGGTCACTGAGGGCCGGGAAAATGACAAGCCCCCAAGACAAATTCATAACTCACCAAGCTCAAGGGGCAAATTCAGAACCATATCCCACAGCATCTAAATTTTGTTTAGATGTGGCCACAGTGTGACTCAGGCCTGTGCAATTTTTAAGGGCTGAAACAAGACCAGAAGCACAACCGATTCAATCGGTATGTGTGAGTTTTGAAGAATTCCATACAATTCTTGAGAAGTCCTGCCAATGTACTTGAATTTTAAGCACTTCGGGGGTCAAAATACAATCTAGTCAATTCTCATTCTCCCCAATAATAAGACCTTAAACATAAATGTCATTTAGTGCCTATGTGAAATGTGCAATGAGGAGACACAGCCTGGGTGTCCTCATGGCCACAGCCACTCTCACCCCGCTCCGTGGCCAGGGTGCACTGCAGAAACGGCAGATGTAGGAGGCCCCTGAGAAGCATCGAGTACGTGCCTGGCAGGTCAAACGGCTTCTCTCATCCTCAGGCCTGGGACGTGGCCCACTGGGCTGGGCAGAGAAGGAGCAGGTGGAATCATGGAGAGCATTTATCATGGCAGTAGACAGAGCACAGGCCGTGGGTTCGGAGGGACGGGTCCCACATTATTACACGCTGTGGTCCCAGGAAAGTTGCACCGTCGCTCTAAGCCTCAGCTTCCCCATCTGTAAAACGGGATAATCACAGTCACATGGCATAAAACGGCTGTGAAGATTAAACGCCCTAACAAGCACGCCAGGCAGCCAGCACGTGTCGGGAACACGGTAAGTGCTGAGAGGGTAAGTGGAAACTAGGATTTTCACTGTAACATACATGTCACAGAGTGGCTCAGAAAAGATATTCTACAGTTTCGGGCAATTCAAATAAGCGCAGTTGAAAGATATTTTATTCCACAATTTCTACTGTGTGTCGTGGTAAGAATATATTTCGGAAGCAAAATGCCAACGTCTCTTTTAAAGATTCTGTTGCTGGACTGTGATTCTCTAAGACCTGCTCTGGTGAAAATCAACAATTCAAAAGCTCCCAGAGCACCCCCAGCACCATCCTAGGTCCGGGGTCCCAGGTCACAGACCCTCAGCAACCGCTGCTCTTTCAGACACGTTCTTAGCATTAGGGACCCACCAGCCCCTTCCTACTGTAAGTCAGAGTACAGTGAACACTGAATTTGACAGCCCAATCCATGCAGAATAAAAATGAGATAAATTGCTCTAATATTTATTCTCCGTATCCCGTATTTTGCACCTGGTACTTCACCTTCCATATTCAACTAGCTATTTTCCCACAATCATGTCCTCGTGCATATTCCTTAAAAGCACTGTTGACACCACTCTGGAAATCTCCCAGCACTGGCTGTACTGAGCACACCGGGCATGTTCTGGAAATATCTGATTGGTTTATTTCTACATATTTGCAAATATCATTGACTCTTAAAGATGTGCTGTATCTAAAAGGCCAGAAACCAACAAGAATGTCAAAATAAATGAAGTTACATCAAAATTACAGAAACTATTTTTCTATTAGTTAATACTAAATTCAGAACAGATTATTAAACATCCTTTTTAAAGATGCTTGAGATAAGCAACTAACTAGTGAGGAATCAAAAGTCAGTTTCCTATCAGCCTGAATGGCGTTAGTTCTTTCCAACAGGGGCCGGCTCTACAGAACTGTGAGCCAAAAAGCTGAGCCCACAGGCACATGAGCCACAACATCCTCCTTCCTTCTTCATCTTTGTCACTCTGAATTCACCACACTGAGTGAATACAATCTGGAACCATTTCCAAGATTTAGGAAGAGATTTTAAAAAAAAAAAAAAAAAGGTGGGCACAGGTGACTCAAAAGAGATCTCCTCCATTAGCAGGCAAAGCCAAAACAAACCCTGGGGACGGGGAGAACAGATGGCCGGTGGGCAGTGGATGGAGCCGGGGGATTCAGAACACGGCTCTCTGGTGGTACTCACCACGGGAGACGCGTGTTGGAGGAGGTGATGGTCAGCTCACCAGATGGCCAGCTCGCCGTCGGGAATCTCAGCCACCATGGAAGTTGGTGACTTGTGAGAATCTGACCTCACCTAAGCACAGAAATCTGACAGAGGATCAAAACTGCATCTTCTGCAACCCTTGGGCTTCATGAGAACAGAATCTTGAAAAAGTAAAGATGTGTGAATTATCCTCCAATAGTTCTTCTTTGCTTGCAAATGGTTCTCCGTCCTCCCCTGCCCCGCCCAAATCTTAGGCTATTAGAAACCCTGACTGGAGCTGACGCAGCTGAAAATCCCTAACGGGAGAGTCACCGAGGGGACATAACTGACCCCTAAATCTTTAACTCAGACTACATATGAAACGCAAAAACTGCCCATAATGTGTGAGCTAGGAACCTGAATCTAAACATTCGGAAACCGTGATGGATTAAGGTTACAATTACATTTGTAAAAAACACAGAAAAAAAAAGGATGAAAGGAAAGACACCAATCCTAAGAATGGCTGTGTTGGGATTATGGGTGATTTTTCTCTTCTAACTTGGCTACCAACAGAAGAAGAGTGAACGGATAACCCAATGAAAGCAATCGTAGAGACCAGCCACGGCCAAGGACTAGTGGGTAGTTAGTTTGTCTGTCTGTCTTTACCTCCCAATTCGTGTTCTGAAGCTTGTGCCACCTGTGACTCATCTGTGGGTTCAACCACACCTGACAGGACGAGGCCACTGATCACACACCAGGACGTCCCAGCAACGTCCAAGTGCTGAAAGTTTCCACACGTAAGTCCCGCTTCTTATCTCATCACAGACGGGTAAAGAGGGGCGTGACCCCTTCCCTGGGGTAGAGAGGATGTGGGCATTATTGACATTATTATTTAATAGCCGACCACCAAACCAGAGAAAAATCTACAGGGCTGAGGCATTAACGTAAGGAATCTGTGAGTGATTTTTCCTCCTTTCAAAACTTTCCTTCAATTAGTAAAACCCTGCCTTGTGATATATTTTTTTAAAGAGGAGAAAAATGTTTTAACTTTTAAAGAAATTATGATGAAATTTAGGAGACGGGAGAAGGACTAAAACAAGCATTAGTTCATTACTGGAAACTTTTAAAAGAAAGAAAGGAAAAAGGAAGTGAGTGCTATTGGGAAGTTAAAGAGAGCAGACAGCGTGCGAGGGTTTGACTGAGGCCCCGCTCCCCGCCCGTGCCTGCTGCACGTGTTGCCTGCTCTGCGCTCTGCGGCTAGAGTCACTCAAGTCAAACCTTTCCCCACTCTCCAGTCCTCCCTCCGATTAACCAGCTCGGAGAGATTCTCCCAGCACACCCCACACTCATCCCTTCCTCCCACAATACTTCTCTGAATGTCTCAATGATCGACTTGTTTTGGTTAAGCGTTTATACATCTATTTTGCTACACTTTGCCATCTTCCTATAGACAGTTTTGACAAAAGGGATTCAAGCAGAGTCTGGGAGAAACAGAGAGACGTGCCGCTGGGCTGCTGCCCCCTCAGCAGCCCCTTCCATAAATGGAAGGTGGATTTCCAACGGCCTGGCGCCACCTCAGAGGATGTACTGCACGCAAAGGGAATTACACTTCCTGCTGCCCAGAATGCTGGTGCCGTCACCTTACAAGGCGACAGGTGAGTCTCCAGGCGATGCGGCTCCATGATAACTAGCAAAGATGCAGGGCCAGGGGTAACAAGATATGGAGGATTTTACTTTATTCCTATGGGGAAAGAAAAAATACAATCAATGCCTTCCAGTTACCTCAAACCTACCCCCAGATAAATCAGAGTCACAACAGTAACAACAAAAAATTGCTTCAAATGTACCACAATCAAAACTCAAACTGTAGGAAAACCATCAGGCCTCTGCCCTCCATGCTGTGTGCCGCTCGAAGACGTGAAAAGGACTTTGAAAAGTGACACTAACTTTTTTCACAAACAAAAGACAGCAGATCGTGATCCACTTGAAGTGCAATTGAGTACAATGTAATCGAATTTGTAACATACAGGAAGGAAAATCTCACTTTAAGTGGCAACTATTTGTCTTCCAAAATTAGAGGCTGAAGACAGCTGATTTTTTACCCTAGCAATTAGCGGATAAAGAAATATATTAAATTTTCTCATCAAGATATAAATGGAAGGGAGCCCCAGAAAAATACTGAAAATGGGAGAAAAGAGAAAAAGAAAATCATTTTCACATTTCCCCTTCCTTCTAATCCTGCAGCCACCATCACCATCCAAATCTTACAGCCACCCCACCCTCACCGGGCAGCGCCCAGCCTACTCACAGAATTAAGTACATAACAAGCACTTAGGAAATGGTTACCGTCTACCCAGGGCAGAAGGGGGATTCATTCACACCACCACCAGAGGCCTGTTGAACACCTGCTGTGTGCCAGGCACTGAGTCACCAGCAGTGACCACAACAGATTAAGGCCCTGTCCCGCTGGAGCTGACAGCATAGTAGTGACTTGACCCCAGGTTTCCTTATCTTCAGGAACTGCAAATTCAAATGCCTCCAGGGGCAAAACACATAAAAGAAATGAGTTGGGTCAGATACTACCTGGCCGTTCACCAAACCTGCTTTCCCTCCTTTCGGGGCCCTCCTTTCGGGAGGATGCAGACAAGCCCAGCAGCCTTCGAAGCCACAGACTGAAGACGGCAAAACTTCCAAGGGAGGATCCGGGATCCCTGAATCACCGCTCGGTGGAGAGCTCCCCGCCGGTCAGGAACACTCATTTGGTCTCCACGTGAGTGAGAAACAGAACTCCATGGCTCTGAGCCATTACACACTTCGGGCTGGACTGTTACCACAGTAAACCCATCTCAGCCAACACGGGGCTGAAGTGGGACAGCTGGGGGCTGTGACTGACGCCTGTCTGAAGCAGGTGCCACTACTCAGCTTCAGGCAACGGTTGCCACACAGGACTGTGGGACCAGGGTGATCGATCTTCTGATTTTTCTAAGAGAATCTGAAAATCCTGATCTTTATAGAAGAGCTCCTGACTTTTAAATGAATTTTTTGTTTGACAAGTGTTTAATTTTTGAAAACACGTCTGGGTTGTGACCCTGCACCCCATTCCACCACCAGCACTATGCCACTCATAAATATGTGTTGGCGGAATGGTCAAGAAAGGTTTTAAGACCAGAAGTAATATAACAGTATTTTATAAGTATAGTCAGAACATACCAACAAATCCTACTGCTTCCTTTATAGACACCATAATCTATTATGTATGTGTGAGACCCATGCTAAGACAAAGGACATGATCCCAGCCTTTAAGACGGTGGCTCTCAGACTTTAGGGGCTGTCTGCACACTGTCCTACCCCAGAACTTAGGCCGACTCCACAGGGACCCCATCTGCTGGCAGTCTAAGCAGCTCAGCCTCCTGCCCCCAAAGCGCTGGCTGCTGGCTTCCAGCTCAGGAGGCAGCATCTCCCTTGTTCTCAGTGCCGGCTTGACTTTCGGAGGACAATCTTCCGTCTTGCTCTGAGCAGGGGGTCTCAGTAGTCACTCAGCTCAGTTTCTTCTCATAGACATGGCTGTGACAGTACGTGTCCTTAGTTACAATGAAAACCGTTTTCGCACACAGATCATAGTTGTTGTGAAACTGTGGGGGTTTCCAGGCCCCCAGTGTACCTGGGACAAGCTTCTGAGAACTGCTCTAATGAGCTCACAGTGTGACGGAGGAGACAGGTCAGCAGCCCAATGAGGATGGTGCGGAGGGTGGGAACTGGGAAGATGGCATCTAACTCCAGTGACAGAGGACAGAGGGGGTCCAAGAAAAGCCACCTGAAGGAAGCGCAGATGTTAACGAGCACACAGGGCTGGAGAGGGCTTCCCAGGCAGAAAGAATAAAATACAAGGGGCAGGAAAGGGCTTTTGGGGAACTCTGAGTCTGGCTGTGGTGGCAGGTATGAGTTGGAGGCGGCTCATTCATAAAGGACCCAGACTGCTAAGTAGGGAAGTTGAATGAGTTACGGGGAGCAACTGAAGGGTTGGGTAGATTTATGTTTTATAAAAATCTCTGGCTGGAAGAGGAGACTAGCTGGAAGGGGCTAAGATTAGAGGGAGGGTGGTCCGTTACAAGGCGTGGCTTTGACAAGAACACAGGCCGGATACAGGAAGGGTCTGAAATACGGCAGTAGAGACAGAAAAGGGACAGAATTATAAGGGTGCTCAGAAACACAATTAGCAAGATTTAGTGGCCGACTAGATGAAGAGAAGGAGAAAAAGAAAAGAATCTAGAATGATTCTCAAGTTTCTGGCTCCACCAAATAGGTGGCAGTCATACTCACTGAAACAGTAAATACAGACGAGGAGCAAGACGCCGGGGGAGACGAGCTCACACTGATGGAGAAATGCTGAGTTTTCAGGAGCCATGGGTAGAGATGTCCGATAAAGAGATGGACATACAAGTCTCATCCTCAGGAGAGAGCAGAGCCTTCTGCATCATGGGTCGTTGGCCGGTCGTGAATCCATGAGTTTGGATGAGGCTACCCTGGAACAGTCTATAAATGACAGAGCCAAGCAGATGCGACAGCTGCCCCGGGATTAAGCAACCAGGCAGTCACTGGTGACTCCTGCTGGATCCCTCTCAGGGCGGAGCGGTGGTAGAAGGAAGGTTAGTTAAGGAGCGAAGAAGGAATGAAACGTCAGCAGTCAGAATAGAGGAAAGAGCAGGTAAGACCTAGATGTACAGGGCATCTTTATTTAGTAACTATTATTGCCCAAGCAGGCAGACAGGTGAGGGAGAAAAACCATGTGAGGAATTTGAAGATCGGTGTAGGACTTATAATGCAAATTAGGGTTCTCCTGAAATTTGGAAGCTCCATGCCAACAGTATTTAATTTTAGCTATGATTCCAGAACGTCCAGTCCACGTCTCCTCTCCATCCAGCTCAAATGGATAACTGATGTCAAGGTCACTCTTTTACTGAAAACCAACCAAGGGCTTGCTATCCCTCTGAGACGGAGGCACAAGTCCGTGGCCTCTCCTGTGTGCTGTCCTGCTACTTGTCCTGCCCAGTCCACCACTCTCCCTTCCCTCACTTCCTGCCCACCAAACACACCTGCCTTCTCTCTGGTTCTGGAATAAACCGCACTCCTTCCCACCACAGAGGACAGTATCCACTTTTCCCTTTGCCCCAAATCCATGCCTGCTTATCTCCCATTCATCCTTCTGACATTGGCTCAAACATCACCTCCTCAGGAAAGCCTCACCTAACCATCCTCCTCCTCACTCACCCAGCCTGGGAATTATATACTCATTCCACTGAGGAGCTGACCAACGTCTCCCCGACATGGGCCAATGTCTGTCTCCTCCCCCCTCTACTCCTTGCACCCAGCATAGGGCCTGCCACATACCAGCTGCTCAATAAATATTATCTGAATTAACACCTATAAAGAAAAGCCCATTTAAAAACAACAGGCATCATTAGTTAAGACTATATGGTATAAAAACTAAACCGTAGTTAAAAAGAACCAACCGCGATGCCTGGGAGGTGGAGGGTGGGAGGCGAGTAGGGAAGGCAATGTCTGGAGGGGGCAAGAGGGGCCTAACTGTCTGGGGGCGGTCACGTCCTAGATCTTGACAGGGATTTGGGTCACACAGCTTTACCTTGTGTATTTCTCTGTATGTAAATCGTATCTCAAAAAAAAAAAATCCATAAACAAAGATTGAACTCTAATTAATGGCATTCACGCCGCAGTGCTTAGCGGTGAAGTGGACTGATGTCTGCAACTCACTATGAACACATCACAATAAGATGAACTGATGATGGAGAGAGGGACACAAAGATAAATGATAAAGCCAACAGAGCAAAATTTAACTTGTACTATCTAGTTGGTAGGTATATGGCTGTTTACTGTACAGAAATTTCAACTCTTCTGTGTATTTGAAAATTTAACAAAATGAGAGGAAAATGCCTGAAAGGTATATCTGAAAATATATTTACACTGTGGCCAGGTCTGCTTCCATCCCATCTTCACCACTCAACAGGCAATGTGCCCTTAGGCAAGTCAGTTTCATAGATGTTCTGTTCTCTCAATCTTAGCTTCCCTCAAGCAAAATGGGCAAGACCTATCTCAGCATCATTATGGGGATTAAAGAAGATGAAAATCTGATCCACTGACTAGGACAATAGTAGCTGTTTCATAAATGTTAGTCCTCTTATCCAGAAGTCAACACGTCTACAAACTAGGATCAATCTCCAATGAAACATAAAAGAAGAATCTTGTAAAATTTTTGTCTCACTACATCTCCAGGGAAATTAAAAGAAAAGACTGTGCTATTTTTATAGGTAAAGACACTGACCTTCCATCAGTGGGACACTTGGAATTCCATGTCTAAGGAGAGACCTACACTGTCAACACTTTCTCACTGGGTCTCCCAGTGGCCACCACCACTTTGTGAGAGCTGGTGAGGGTCAGGGATGTAGTTACATCAGGCAGAAAGATGGGGAACGGCGGCAACACTGTAAGTGCTACACCGAAGCCAAGACAACCAGTCTCCCTCCCAGACATCAGAGGGAAAAGAGCCAACCAGACGGCCTCGAGATCTGTGAAGGCGTCTGACGCCTCGGGAGGTAGTCCCAAGACTGTCCTGGCTTTTAGCATAATTACATGAACTGAGAGATGGCCTTATGATCATAAATAAAAGGCTCCCATCAAGGCTTGTAGTGTGTATTCCACTGAAAGACGTCTAATAGGCCGCCGCGTGGATCTCACATCTCTAGGTCCGTAAGGCGGAAGAAAGGAGTCTGTTAAGGAAGGACAGCACCAAACGAGGGGGAGGTGCTGACATCTGGAAGCAATGAAAAATTACACTATCACACCATTCAATGCCAGACAATAAAATCAATGCCCCCCAAGAAAATGAGGTCTGATACCTTAAAATCAGTGAAAGGTTAATTATACATCACAAGTGAGACATTACAAGTAAAGGAATTGTGATTTTTCGTGCCTACTAGATTGCAGTCTTCAAGCTATTTCAGGCTGCGTGTGCTAACCCTAACTTCCGCCCTCTCTTCCACGAAATCTTCTCCCATTTACATAACTATAAACCCACCCAGCCTATTAAGCCTAAACTTCACACCCCTTGGAGACACCCTGCTCTTACTGTGTAAGCTGCCTTGAATCTAGTCCATAGATGGATGGGATCATATTGGCGCTGAGCCGACTGGGCATCTCTCCTCCCAACTCCACTGTCACATTAATAGTTTGAGATCAGGCATAGTGAGAGTATTTATACCATGGAAACCGGCCAATGCTATACATCAGGCTACTTGTTGTCCTTGTTTTGCCTAGAGCCAGCTTACCAGCACGTGAACCTGTTTTACTGCCAGGAGTGTGGAGACAAATTTGGGGAAGCCTGCCCTACTCACATCACCTACTTAAAACTGCTCTCTACCGAAGGCTGAGGGAAGGAAGGCGGACCTAGGGAGTCACTTGGGTGCCATGGGCCATCTCCTCTAGCCTCCACTGGTCAGATGACAGGCAGACTCCTCACTCCACTGGGTGCCATGGGCCTTCTGCTCTGGCCTCCACTGGTCAGATGACAGGCAGACTCCTCACTCTATTGGCCAGACCATGGCAGACTGATTTTCCCTCCTGGGAAATACAGACCTGGGACAGAGACCAGATGGCGGGCACTTAAACCAAAAATTCTTGCTAACTCTGGTGCCAGTGAGCACCACAGCAAGCAAAAGCCCCCATCTGGTTTAGTTATGAGGAAACCCAGGAGCTCCAGGTGGGCAGAGAAAGCCAGTCTGCAGAAAGAGGCAGAGGACGGATCCAGCCTGCAGGGCAGGAGAAGCAAGAGGCCAGGGTCCATGAGACACAAGGCCAGGACCCTCAGCCTCTGCCTGAGGAGAAAGGCAGCATAACCAAGCACTGCGACGGCTGCGAATCAAACTGCCTGGGTTCAAATCTTGCCTCTGACGCTCACCCGTGTGACACTGGATGAGTTACTGTGGCTACTCTGTGCCCCAGTCCCCTATCTGAAACATGGGCATCACAACAGAACCCACTTCACAGGGCTGTTGTGAGAATAAATGAGCTGATAAAAGTAGTAAATGCTCAAAAATGTTAGCTATTATTTCTATCAATTAATTACAGTGTCCTCATGGCCCAGATAGATTTCATCCTTATGCTGAATATGTCACGTGAGATTCCCCCATGGCCTGGAGCCCCACGCTTGAGCTAGTTTTAGTTGAGTAGTTGGATAATCTGTCCCCTAAGTCAAAGAAGAATATAAAAATCCTTGGACCACAGTGTGACCTTTAGCAGATTACTTCCTCAACCCTCTCTTGATATGAGATTCAAATAAGAAGAGAGTGCAAACTTCAACAACTGTGAAGTGCTGAACCAAACACTGGGGACTGTTATCCCTGTAAGGAAAAGTAAACATGCTACACTAGCCATCAGGATGGAAAATCACTTGTTTAAAATGTCATGTTTATTGCTTGACTAGAGACAATAAATCATTCTCCATCCCACTGAAAAAAGGGTTAGCTTCCGTTAGAATCCAGCTTCCTGGATTCACCAGGTTGAGCTGTGCGCTCACCTCTGGGAGTAACGAGATAACAAGAAACTGCCAAAGACAGCCGTACGGCCCTGATTTTTTAACACACTTCCATCCAGCTTAATTATATTCAAAATGATGCCTGTAATCCAGATCCTTCTATTCTTTTCAAAACAAAGACTCATTATTTGATAATGGAGTCTGTAGGTTTAGAGATATTTTTGCTCAGCTCTTTTCGACAAGGATTTATAAGATGCACGATTAATTTCAATACATTTTCTTCTCAGACTTCACTTTCTTCAGCCTTCCTTGGTTCGCTCTTGGTGTTTGGCAAATAAAAAGACAAATGACAGAGGGGCAGCATTCATTACCGGAGACAGAGGCAGAGAGCTGGGGAGTCCTGGCTTCATTCTGGCACTTAATTCCACGTTTCACATGGAAAGAGTCAAGTTAGAAATATCCTAGACCTTCCTATTTACTGGTACTGCATAAATGCCAAAGCCGTTTTGTGTTTCTGACGTAAGGAGATTTTGTTTCCAGCTAAGAATAGATTTAACATATATAAATCAAAATCAAAATCAAATTCCCCTCTTGTGGTCAGAATGCATCAGGCAAAGTCTCGCCTGAGTGGACAGCTGGCAGGTACAGCAACAACCTTGGGCTCAATGCTCGAGGCAGCTACCTGGCCTTATTTACATCCACATTAGGGGGGCTATTCTCATTCTATTTGGTGTTTGAGGGTACATGATTATCCTTAAACATCTATGGAAATATTTTCCAGAGAAGGAAGCCAAGGAGTAGAGGAAGTAGGAGGAATGGTCTAAGGAGATATTTTAACTCTGTAAGTTTGAATCTAATCTGTGGTTTTAAAACTGTTTTCTCTTAAAGTAAAGCATTTTCTATGTTTCAGGGAGAAGTTCAAATTCTCTTATGACAAAATTTACTTAGCATGGAAAGTGGGCCACGATACAGCGTTAAGTGGAAAAGGTAAGGTACTAAATATCACACCCTTTATCTCTTAAAAAAATTAAGTGAGGATATATATACATAAATATTTGTATGAAAAATGGTCTGGAAGGACCCACCATACTTTCTTGACAGCACAACGCTAGGAAACAGCAATGGAGCCAACAGGCCCTTTGGATTTTATTGCATATACTGTGTATTACTCGAATTTAATAAAGTATATATTACTTTTATAATTTTTAAAAAGCCAATGAAGATTAAAAATAAGTCAATATTTATCTGGGCTTCAAGTGGAACCATGACAGCAAAGAGGGGAAACCCTTCCCTTTTCAGAATGATAGTCCTTGTCATTAGCTTGTCATTAGCTTGCCGCTAAGGCAGGAAGAGGTAAGAGATGCAGTTGGTCCAACCTACCAGCACATCTGCTAGGCGCTCATCAACGGGGAATGCCCAGGGGAATGGGGAAGAAGGGAAGATCTTGAGGCTCTTATTCACAGATGAAAAAACCAAAGCTCTGAAAAGTGAAGAGAGTTAATAAATAGCCAGCAGTCAGCTAGAGGTGACCTGTCTCTTAAACACGTCCAACACGATTTCCCCTCACCCAGACTATTCGCCCTAAACCTTAAACCAAACCTGTGTCCTAATGTCTAGGAAGTGCCCACTGTTAGCCCTGAGAATGAGGGAATGGCTACTAGAGGTATCCGATACTTTTTATTTTACTAGAGAAACCCTTGAGCAATCTTCAATCTCATCTATCAGACCACACACCAACCTTAAGGGAGAATAATACCAATTTTACCCAAACACTTCCATGAAATGGAAGAGAGAACACTTCCCTACTATCCTATAGACCAGCGTTACCCTATTCCAAAACCACACAAAACAACCCAGGAAAACAGAGCAACATGCCAATATTCTTGATGAGCATAAGACTTTAAAAATTCCTAACAAAAAGACTAGAAAATCAGGCCCAGTTGGAACACATACATGACTAGACTGGAGTTTATCCCAGGAAGACAAGGTTGGTTCAACATTCTAAACTCAACTAACGTCTTTTTACAGATTAGAAAAGAAACACTTTGTAACGATTTCAATAGTTAGCGAGAATTCATTTAACAAAATTCAATACCCATTCATTTTAAAAATTCAAAACAAACTAGGTGTAGAAGGGAACTTCCTCAACCTGATAAAGGGCCTCTACAAAAAAGCAAAAACAAAACTACAACTAACATCATACTTAATAGTGAAAGACTGAATGTTTTCCCCCAAGACTAAGACCAAAGCAAGGATGCCCATTCCCCCCATTCCTCTTCAACAATGCACTTGAAGTTCTAGTCAGTGCAATACAGCAAGAAAAAGAAATAAAAGGTATACAGACTTGAAATAAAACTGTCTATTCATAGATAACATGATTTTCTACTTAGAAAAATCCCAAAGATTCTACAAAATCTACTAGAACTCAAGTGAGTTTAGAAGGGTCACATGATAAAAGGTTAATAGTTTTAAAATCATATTTCTATATACTAACAGAGAAATTTTTAAAGTACTGTTTACTAAAGCATTGAAAAACATGAAATACATACGTACAAAATCCATATGCTAAAAACCTCAAAACAGTGATGAAAGAAAAGAGAAAATACCTAAATAAATGGAGAGAGAGATGTTCATGGATCAAAAAATTCAATACTGTTAAGATGTCAGTATTCTCCAATTGATCTAGATTCAATGAAATCCCAATCAAAATCCCAGCCAGCTTTTTTTATAGAGACTGACGAGAAGATACTAAGATCTACATGGAAGAGCACAAGACAGAACATCCAAAAAGATTTTGAAAAAGAAGGAAAAAATTAGAGGGTTCCCACTACTTGCATTCAAGACTCACTATAAAGCTAGAGCAGTGAAACTCATCTGCGAGCGGTTTTACCCCCAGGGAACACTTAGTGGTGACTGGAGACATTCTGGCTGTTGCAACTGGGAGGGCGAGGGTGCTACTGGCATCTACTGGGCAGAAGCCAGGAATGCTGACAAACATCCTACAATGCACAGGACAGTCCCACACAACAAAGAATTCTCCAGCCCAAAATGTCAAGAGTGCAAGGTTAAGAAATCCTGAGCTACAGAAATCAAGAGAGTGCTGTGTTGGCATAAGGAAAGAAGCACAGGTCAATGGAGCACACTCAAGTCCAGAAATAAACCCGTACATATTCGGTACCAAGATAATTCAACGGAGCAAGGACAGCTCTTCAATAAATGGTGCTGGAACAATTAAACGTCCTTATGAAAAAGGCACTAACCTTGCCCTTACCCTGCACCACATACAAAAATTACCAGGAAACAGACCACAGACCTAAAAGTAAAAATAAAACCATAAAGCTTCTAGAAGACATCACAGATGTTTGTGACCCTGGGTTAGGGAAACATTTCTATCCTAGGACACAAAAAGTACAAACCTTAAATTTAAAAGTTGATAAACTGCAGTTAATCAAAATTTAAAATTTCTGTTCTTGGGAAAACACTGTTAATAAAATGAAAAGACAAGCCACAGACTGGAAGACAATATTTGCAAAAAACATATTTGATAAAGGACTTGTATCCAGAATAAATAAAGAAAGCTCAAAATTCCATAGTAAGAAAACAAGCAATCCAATTTTTTAAATGGGCAAAAGACTTTAACAGCGGCTTCAAAGCAGAGATATAGACGACAAGCAGGAAAATGAAAAGATACGCAACAATAACATCGTTGGTAATTAGAGACTCACAAACAAAAACTATGATGAGACACCACTAAACAACTACGGGAATAGCTGAAATTTAAATTTTAAAAAAAATTTGACAAAATCACGTGCCAGTGAGGATATGGTGGAGCAACGAGAACTCTCATACGTGGCTGACAGGAGACACAACTGAACAGCTGCTGTGGGAAAGGACTGGGCAGTTTCTTACAAGGTTAAACACAAACCTAAAGTAGGACCCAGAAATCCCACTCCTACATATTTACCCAAAAGAATGAAAACGGCCCAAAGATTTTTATGCCAAAAACTGGAAATAATGCAAATATTTATCAAGTGGAGCACCGCAGGAACAGGCAAGCCAACCGGCGGGGTGGGGCACTGCACGGCAGCAAAAAGAACAGACGGAGAGACGCACGTGCAAGAATCTGCTTGATTCTCAACAGCCTTGCGCTAAACCAAAGAAGCCAGACACACAATGTTCCCTACTCTGTGACACCATTTCTCTGAGCCTCAGGGAAAAGCCAGATTACAGGGACACAGAATCGCCTGGTGCCTGTCAGGGACGGCAGGGGGGAGCAGACTGACTGCGTGCGCAGGGGCAGGAGGCAATCTCTGCAGGTGACAGAAACGTTCCACATCTGGATTGCGGTGGTGGAGCCATGACCGTATACTTCTGTCAAAATACATCACGCGCTACACCTAAAAAGGGTGAATTTTGCTGCATGTAAATTATATCTCCAACTTGACTTAAAAAAAGAAAAAAAGTGGTGGCTTCTGGGTATGTTCTCTCCATACAGCATGACATTTCAAAAATCTGAATTAGCTGGTGACATTCGAAAACAAGAGTTTAAATAAAGATCCAGCGTCTCTTGAGAAGTCCAAACTTTGGTGCCTGAGCCTTGCTCCCTCACAGGCTGCGGCTGAGCACACATGCCTCTCGGGACGAGGCCGAGGCCAGCCCTCCTGTGCGCCACGTCGCTCCCCAGCGCCGGGACCCAGCTCACGGAGGTGCTGCACCAATGTGCCGCTCCTTCCACTGAGGAAGGGCTTCCTGTCCTCGGCTATGGGCTGCTTGGGGGCAGCAGCCGGCCTAGCTTGCTCTGCTCCAAACCTCCAGTACCTCCTGAAGAGTTTGGCCTGGCACATGCCGGGTGCTTGATAAATGTTGCCAAATCAAAGTGACTCATTTGCCCCCCTCCCACTAGCTACAAGAGCTGACGCTTACAAGACCCAGATTGCTAACTGCTTCCCTGGTCCTGGAGTCCCCAAAGACCAGCCACCCCGTGGCCTAGAATAACATGTCCCTCTGTGTGTTTAGAAATCCCCTGTAATATGTGGTCAAGCAACGAAAATGTCTTAGGGTCATTCCAACTATTCATTTTTGTCTGAAAAAGAGTAGAATTGTTGTTTGTTGTGAAAAAGAAAAAGAAAGAAAACCACAGTATGGGTTTTAATGAAAACGAAAAAGGGAGTGTGCCCATTCATTCTGAATACTCTCAGATCATACTCCAGTAACAGAACACTTGAGATAAGCAGGCTTCTGAGAGACTCTCTGGGTGTCATCAGAATTTCAGTCTCTCCAAGTTTCCACAGTGATGACCGGTTTCAGGGAAAGGTGTGGGGCAGGGAGGGGACAGCTGACTTCTGTTGGATGTCATTAAAAGTACAACGTTACCGTTCCCAAAATCTTCTTTACTTTGTGTGCAGGATGGAAGGAAGGGGAGGCAAGGTTTGGGACACCTTGCAAGCATCTTTGAAGCGCAAATAAATAATTAATACCAAGAGAAAATGGTGTAAATATATTCTGTTGGATTGTCTATATTTGGGGGAAAAAAACCCAAATCAAACACTCTTGTCATACATCGTTAATGTTAAAAATAAGAAAGTACAAACATACTGTAATGCAGCCCATCTTAACCCTCTCTCGACCCCCCGCCCGTTACTCTGCTTTCCTCTAGAGAAAGACTCTGACAGAGTTCCCTCTCTCTCTTTCTGACTTCTCTTCCTTTCTCTCCTGAACCCGCTGCGGTTAAGACTTCTGTCCCTCTGCTCTCAGGGCCGCTACAAACCTGCATATCTCCAAACCCAGCACCCACTGCGAGTCCCATGCAGCTTTCTCAGGCTTTCTTGCTGGTCCCCTTCTCCCTGGACCCCTAAGGGCTGCAGGTCCCAGGGCTCATGGCTCAGATCACCCCTCTTCTCTGTACTCACTCTCCAACCAGTTCTATGCCGATGGCTCTCAAATTTCTCTCTCTGGACCCAGAATCTGCCTGGAATCCCAGGCTGCTTCGTCCAACTGGCTATCTGACATCTCCACTCAGATGTTTCATAAACATTTCAAGCTTAACATACCCCAAACCAAATCTTTACTTCCTCCCCAACCCTGAGCCTCCTACAACCTTCCCCACGTCAATTAATGGTAACTTGACTTTCCCAGTTGCTTGAGCCAAATATGGGTCCCTCCCTTTCTCTCCTACCCCACCTCCACCCCATCAGAAAATTCTATTAGCTCTATATTCAAAGGATGTCCAAACCCTAACCACTTCTCAGGCTGCCTAAGCCATCCTACCCGGCCTCCCTTTTCCACCCTTGACTTCACAGTCTTTTCTCCCCACAGCAGCCAGGGAGTCAGATTATGTCACCTCTTGCTGAATCCCACTCAAAATAAAATACCAAGTCCTCACCAAGTCAAAGAGTTCCACATGAACTGGCCCCAGCTCCTCTCTGGCATCATTTCTCACCACTCTCCTGCTGTCCATTCAGTTCCACGTGGCCTCCCTGCTGTTCCTTAACCATCCCAAACACAGTCTCTCCTCAAGGCCGCTGCACTTCCTTTCCTCTCTGCCTAGGACATCTTCCCCCTGATACCCACTTTCAGGTATCTACTCAAACATCATCTCATCGTGGTGACCTTCCCATGCCACTCAGTATACACGATCACGCATGTGAGGGCACACACACCTGCAGTCACCAGCTTCTTGCTGTCCCCTTACCCTGATTATTTTTCTTACCACCATCCAACTTATATTTATTTGTTTATTGTCACCTGCTACTCAAAGCGGGGTCACAAGCCATCAGCATCAGCATCACCCCCGTGCTTGTTGGAAATGCAGAACCTGGGCCAGCCCAGGGGCGCAGCGGTTAAATTCGTGCACTCCACTTTGGCAGCCTGGGGTTCACCGGTTCAGATCCCAGGCGTGGACCTACACACTGCTTATCAAGCCATGCTGTGGCAGGCGTCCCACATGTAAAGCAGAAGAAGATGGGCACAGACACTAGCTCAGGGCTAATCTTCCAAAAAAAAAAAAAAAAAAGAAAGAAATGCAGAGCCTCAGGCCTTATCTCAGACTTCCTGGATCAACATGTGCAGGTTAACAGGATCTTCAAATGATTACATGCACAGTGCAGCTTGGAAAGCAGTGGGCTAGTTCCTAATTGTCATGAGAATGGGAGCTGGTTTTCACTCATTCCTGTAACCTCAGAAAGCTGGACATTCAAAATATACTGAATGCATGAATGCACAAACGAACTCTTGCACCTGTTTCAAATGGAACTCCACGTTTATGATGTGCACCAGGCTGGAGAGGGGCAAGAAAGATGTCCCAGGTCAAAGTTCTCTCCCCGTATATTGTGCTAAGTTAGAGATTCCATGGTATCAGCAAACCCCTCCTTTAAGACGCAAATATATGCCCCAAATAAAGCAGTCATTCACAACTTACTGTGCATTACTGAAATGAGACGATCAGTCTAACATCCAACAGAATCAGCCAAACTGAGGGAAGAGGAGTGAAAGCAGGCTGCAAATGTCCTAAGTGCTACTCTGCGCTGGGCACTGTAACGGGCAAGAGGGAAACAGATGACGCAGGAACTTCCAGGTGGCGGGAGAAGCAGAGGACCCTTCAAGGAGGGCCGAGAGGGGGAGCGCCCCGTCTCCTCCTGCCAGCATCCTGTGCTCTGGCCACAAAGAACCCCTGACTTTCCCTCTGCCTGAAATGCTACCACCAATCTTGCGGACACCTATTCACCCTTCCAAGCCCCGCTCTTCCAGAATTAACTAACTGTCCCGTCATTTTCTTAGCTCTGATCACACAGGGGTCCGAGGTGCGCATCACCGTCTTCTGGAGGGGCTCCTACAAACTGCCTGATGTCCACCTCTGTGTCCCCACCCCAGCACAGCGCCTGGGCACAGTAAACGTTCAGTCAATTTCTGCTAGTTTGTAAGAATGGCCAGCACTCACTGAGAATTTACAATGAACGTACCAGGTACTGTTTTAAACACTTTTTTTTTTTTTAACGGAAGATTAGCCCTGAGCTAACTGCTGCCAATCCTCCTCTTTTTGCTGAGGAAGACTGGCCCTGAGCTAACATCCATGCCCATCTTCCTCTACTTTATATGTGGGACGCCTACCACAGCATGGAGTGCCAAGCGGTGCCATGTCCGCACCTGGGATCCAAACTGGTGAACCCCGGGCCGCCGAAGCGGAACGTGCGCACTTAACCACTGCGCCACCGGGCTGGCCCCAAAATACTTGTGATATATTAACTCATTTAATCCTCACAACAACCCAATGAGATTGGAGCTATTACTATCCCCATTTTACAGATCAGAGAACCGTGGCCCAGAGAGACAAGGTCAGAGAGGAATGAGCATACCTGCACCTACCAGGCACACAGTCAACGTTTCCGACGCGAGCTGACGGGATGGGCAGTGAAGCAGAGCAGGAAGGCACACTTGAACGTTCGCGGTCTGCCTGGAGCCCCGAGGGCACAGGGGCACAGAGGGTGTCAGAGCTCAGTGCCTCGCCCAGGAAGGAAGGCATCTCCCCCACCAACCTCCACACTCAAAGCAGAAGGCACCGCCTGGAGCAGGCCCCGGAGACGGAAGTTAGGAGAGGCAGTGTGCGCGGGGACACGGAGGGCAGCAGCCCTCCCTTCCCCATTCCTCAGGAATGTTAACGCAAAACGACTGGGGCGGAGAGAGGGGAGGCAGCCGGGGAACACGCTGCAGGAGCTCCAGGGCGCCAAGGTTCACAACAACTGCTACAGCATTTTCCTGAAACAAATCTATTTTTACCTATTTTACAACCGAGGCAAATGTCTGGCTTAGAAAACAAGGAGCAGCAAGGACACAAGCTCCACGCCTGCAGCAGGGGCCCTGCCAGCAGATCTTAACATCACAGCGTGGGCTTCCCACAGCTCGGCCTCAGACACCTGCAGTCGGGCCCCCAGACAAAGTCCAAAACCAGGTTGTCTGTTGAAAGTCGAAATCCCAGGAAAGTGCCATCCATTCTCCTGCATCCCTGCAGACATTCCTCACACAGACCCCTCGGGAGGCCCTGCAGCTGGTCCAGGACCCACCTACCTTGCGGGGAAGCTGCCTCAAGTGGGAACCGGAGAGCAAAGCACAGCAGGATGGAGGGAAGAACGGAGGCCAGGGTGGGGCCCTTCCAGGGAGAGAAAAAAGTCAGGACACGGAATCAGCCGCAAGCCCACAGGACACCAGGGAGCCAGTGGTGGACTCTGGATCCACAGGTGAGCCGGACCTCAGGCAAGTGGTCATCAAGGGTGACAGCAGAAAGGGCACCCAAAGAGCACAGAGCAAGCAACAAGTCACTCCAACGAGAGGGGGTACGACAGAGGACCTTGGGGAGCAACATGAAGTTTAATGATTTTTACCATCATGTTAACCAAAGCCTCCTTCTTAGGGGTCCCCATGATCAGCACACTAAGAGAGTAAAGAAAAGGACGCCAGAGCTAAAACCAGAAGAGACAGATGAGAAGTTCCCCGAGCCAGGCTCTGGCAGTCGGAAAGAAGAGCCAAGTCAAGTCACGGAGGGTCAGAAGAGTCAGTGTACAGAGCTCGGAGGGAGACGGAAATCCAAAACTGAGCAGAGGAAATCATCTGACATCAGCTGAACAGGCACAGTACATAAAACCCAAATTGTTGAACAGTTTTTGGTGTCTGCACTCTAGTGAACAACGTCCAAAGGCTAATAACTCATAAACAGTTTACAAAACTGTCAAGGATCTGATTCATTTTAAATAAAACTTCGAAGCATGTTTCTGATCCAATGACATGTCTCTGACTCAGGTCTTACCTTTTAATCATTACACCAAATATCACTGAAACTGCCAGAGGCATAGCAATTGGGGCTAACATTCTTCAGAGGTTTTCTGGGGTCTCAGGCACACATCCAAAGATTACCAAACTTTGTAACCACTATAATCACAACAGAAAATTCCTGGACAGAAACTTGCACACACAGACGCCACATGCCAGTGACCAGTGACTCCAAAGAAAATGGGCTTTGAATTAAGCTGTTGCAAACAGGAAATGTTTTTAACCTGAAACTCTCTTATCTAAAAACAGTGTGAGCTCCTTCATAATTAGGAAATTTAATCTAATTTTGGGTGGAAGTGGCACACTGAAAAAAAAGCAGTCCCCATTAGTCCTTGCTAAAAACCACCCAACTACAGGATCATACTGGCGGAAGGGAGAGCTATATTCCTTGATAAATGAAATGTACCCAGAGCGCAGAGTTCATCACACACAAAAGCCTGCCCTTCACGAGTGCCACAGGGATCCTTCTTATTTCACAGACAATTGCTGACTGCACAGTAAGTTCTGAAGCACATCGCTGAATAATCCCCCAAATAGTTACAACAGATTTCTCAAAATCGTCCAAGGAATTACAGAAATCTATTTCCTGAGGATTCTTGGGAGTGTAAGAGCCAAGCGTGATTATTTTTAACTAACCTCCTGCAAACAGTGGATTCTATACATGATCAGTGCCCGGATCCCCTTGCAAGATGCAAGCAATTGTTTTAGATTCCCCTATCCCAATAGAAAAGAGGTCTCCAGTCAACACAGAAGGAGAAACGCTATTTGGGAAGCCAAAACGGGAACTGCCTAAAACTCGGGCCATTTCATGCAGTTAAAACAAAGTGGACACCCAACAGGGAGCCCAAAATACGGGGGACGTCGCCAGCCTGAAATGCGTCCTACTAAACACACCAAGTCTTTATCTAAATGAAGTGCGCCTGCAGGACCAGCAGGAAGGATCCGCGACTGTCCCTAAAGAAGCAGCGAATGCCCCTCTTCTTACTTGCCCGCCCAGCGGCGCCTTCCCGGGAGAAGACCCCTGACAGCTCGCCTGCCGCTGCAGCAGCCAAGGGCGGAGAAAACCCAGCGCCGGCGCCGCGACGCCCTCTCCATCCCCCGCCACCCCGCCAGGTGCGGCCCCGACGGGCGGCCCCGCTCCTCCAGAAACCCCCGCGGGCGCGAAGCCGCCGCCGAGTGCTTACCCGGGTCGGCCAGGCAGCGCCTGGGGAGGGCGGCCAGCAGCAGGAGTCCCAGCAGCAGCGGCGGCGGCGGCGGCGCATCCCGGGACGCGGCGGCCCGGGGGCCCCTCACGCCGGCCCGGCCGAGCCCACGCGCCCCCGGCCGGCCCCC
>NC_060283.1:30740189-30802165 GCF_021613505.1 Equus quagga | reverse complement strand
ACCGCGCCGCGGAGGTCCGGTTTGGGGGGGGGGTGGGTTGGGGGGAATGGGAGGTGGGCTCCCCTCTCTCTCATTTCCCGTCCAGTCGAGATTGGTAGGAGAGGTGGTCCGACCCCGAAAAGAGGAGCAAAATGGTCTTGGTCAACGTGCAAAAGAGACCAGACGCTCTCCAGCCTGGATTTCGGAAAGCCCGTTGCAGATGGGCGGGCGCGCCTTGTGCCGTTGGTTCACGGCTTCCCCGAGGGGCCGGCGGACCCCTGCGTGCCCGTTTTACCCGAGGAGCTGAAGCGACTGTGGCCCAGTTGCAATAACACACTGGACTAAAACGCAGGACAAATGTTTACGGCAGCCATACTACGTGCAAAGCAGTGCCCTGCGCATTGGGGACAGCAGGGGCAAGTCTTTTCATAAAAGTCCCTTCTGGCAAATAGGAAAATCAGGCAGTCACTACCCAGTGGGACAAAAGGCTCCCGAGGCAGCCGAATTGGCCTCTTGCTCTTCCACTTGTCCAGCTAGAAGGCCTTAAGCAAGTCACCTGGATCAGAGCTTCCTGTGTCCCCCCGTCAGGAAATGTTTACTGAGGGCCCACGCTTGCCAGCTACCGCGCCGGGCGCCGGGGATCTAGTGGTGAGCCAGCCGCACGCTCTGTCATTCACCAATACTCACGGACTGCCTGTTGTGTGTCAGGCACTGCTCTAGACACTGAGGACAACAGCCACCAAGTCCCTGCCCTCCCCGAGCTGGTGTTCTAGTGGAAGGACACTGGCAGTAAGCAAATAATTAACATATATGTCAGCCGTGGTAAATGCCACGGAGAAAAATCAGTGTAGAAGCATGAAAAGTGGGCAGGGCTGTGGCAGTGTTAGAGAGGGTGGAGGAAGGCCTCGCCAAGAAGGCGACCCTTGGGCAAAGACCTGGAGGAGGTGAGGGCGGCAGCCTTGGAGGAAAAGCATTCCAGAGAAGGGGACAGCAAGGGCGGTGGCGGCAGAGCCTGCCTGCCGTGCTCCAGGTGCAGCAAGACAGCCAGGGGTCTGAGGAGAGTTCAGTCTCACCGACTGCGCGACTGTGGGACAGAAGTAACACCATCGCTCATCTAAAACACACATTCTTTCACCTATAACTTCTCAGGAGTCAGATGGGTCTCATAATGCATCCGAGACTTGTTGAAATAGTCTAAAGCCTTCTTGGGGTTATCATTTAAGCTTGCTGTTAAGTTAAATTAGCTCTACTGTTTTTAAGAAACTTGCAATCTAGTTGAGGCAATGAAACAACTCAAAAAAAACAGTTTGAGACACTAGAGAAAGCCAGTCCACGGCCATGATTTGGGCAGCATCACAAGACAGGAGAAATGGTCTTGGCAGCAAGCAGTGATCCCAGGGGTGGGGTGGGGAGGGGAGACGATGGCAGGCCATCCAGGCAAAGCCAGACTGACAGAAAGGCGGGTTGGGAGCAGCTCAGGGGCTCAGGAGCAGGGAGCTCTGAGAGAGAAGAGGCCTGAGCAGAGGGTGGAGCGAGGCGGGAAAATGCATGCTTGGAGCCCTGGGGCCACTCGCTTGGAGCCAAGAACTCTATGAGGGAGAAGTGGGAGGGAAGGAAGGAATACTGGGACCGACTTGTGCAAGGCTGGTACACATTTGGGCTTTTCCCCAGAGGACGGGGAGGGAGGGAAGGAAGTCCCTCGGGAGCAGCAGTCCTGTGCAGGGCTCGGAGCTAGGAGCCGAGGACACAGAGCGGGGGGCTGAGGAGGCACAGATGCTCCCGCAGTCCCAGCCCCTCCACCCCCCCGCACCCAGTCCCTTCTCGCACTTGGACCACTGTCGTGTTGACAGAATGGAGACTGAGCCTGAAACCGAGGACGCGGGAGAGGCCTGCTTCACGCGGGAAGGGACGGAAGGCTGCTGGCCTAAGAGATGGAAAAGATCGGGCAGCAGAGAGGCTGTGAAGCATGAGGCGACACTCCCCCAGGCCGGTTCCCTATGAGCATTTAGAGAGAGTAGGGAGGGGTTCAGGGGAAAATAGCCATGGGGTTGAAAGAGAGAAAATGCGGGTCTCAAAAGGGTTTCCTCTGTGTTGTAAATGAGATTTTCCTTCAACATTACTTACCAGACTTAGACAAAATATAAACTACTTTTCAGTGCTTTTGGTTGTTAGACCCGTGTTTCCTTGAATTTTTCTCCCCCAGGAGGCCAGCCTCAGGAAGCCGGCTGTCCAGTGAGGGGCGGACACAGAGCAGTGACTTCAGGGCACGTGGTGAGGGGCGGCAGAGCCTTGTGCCTGTGGGTGAAGGGGCTCTTCCTGCCTGGAGGAGGAGGCGAGGTGCAAGAAGGTGACGTCTGAGGTTGGAGCGTGCCAGGCACAGCCAACAGCAAGGTGGAAAGGGACGAAAGCTTGCGGCACGTTGCAAGGAAGTGTAGAGATCTGGTGAGAGAGGCTCAGAGGGCACTCGGGAGACGCTGCTTCACTGCAGGAGCCATAAGTTGGAGGCAGATGTGGAGAAGCTAAGTTTGTACCTTCTCCTCGCCCAGCAGGAACACTCTGGAAAGGTTTTCTGCTGGAGCAGGCAGCTTGCTGAGATTCCCGTCCTGGAGAGATGAGCGAGTGTACAGACAGAAACTGGACTACTTAGCCTCAAATGCAGGTGCTGCCATCCACCAGCTATATATCTTTGGGCAAATCTCAGAGTGTCCATCTATGTCACCTTAACACTGGAAATGGTGAGAGAACCCGCCTCCCTGGGCTGTTGCAAGGATTGATTGGATACATGTCAAGCCTTTAGAAATATACTTGACACACCGTAAGCACTCAGTCTAATCTATTTTCTATTATATGACAATTGCAACCCTCTTACCATAAACCCTTTTGTTAATTTTATTCTATTTAAACTAGGGCTGGGGTCAGCCCCATGGCATAGCAGTTAAGTTGAATGCACTCCACTTCGGGCGGCCTAGGGGTTCATGGGTTCAGATCCCAGGTGTGGACCTACACTGCTCATCAGCCTTGCTGTGGTGGTGACCCACATATAAAGTGGAGGAAGACTGGCACAGACGTTAGCTCAAAAACAGAAAAAAAAATAAAATAAACCAGGGCTTTGGGACTTTCCCTATATGTGAACTTATTGCTACATAGCTTTAGAAAGTGAGCCTTTTGTGCAAAGCGTTTTGTAAAGCGGAGCAGGGCTCGGCGTGGGAGGTGGTTTTAGTCCCTCAACTGCCATCTCTGCCACTGTGACGAGGGGAAAGGCCTCTGTTTCATTCCTCCTGCACTGAGAGACACTTCTCCTCTAGTCCTAGTCTCTGTTCCTGAGCCTCCGTGCTGTGCACAGCCTGGACTGACCCTGAAGGCCTTCCTTCGGGTGCCCTGGACTGTGGGCAAGGCCCTGCCCCTCCTTGCTCAGTACTTGGTTGAGTGACGAGACGAGCAAGCGCACAATGTGCCACACCCGGCAGGTGCTGTCAGAGGCAGGTGGAGGGTGCTGAGGACACACACTGAGGGAGCACTGAGAGAGGAGCAGGAGAGGCAAGCAAGGGACACCTGCCACATCCAGGAGGCACAGCGTGTCCTTATGAACAGCGGCGGCTACAGTGCCATGGCAGGTATTCAGGCAGCCTAAAGTTCTCCAAAAAAGGCAGAAATTTAAAATGAAAATCTAAACATGGTTTTCCTTGCTTTCGGTGCCCTCGAGAAAACCCTTCCCATGACGGCGTCCTGTGGGCTGGAGTATTTCCCAGGCCTTTTCGCATCTCCTGTCCTGCCCTAGGAGCCGGGCTTCACAGCCTGCGGGGCCCTGCAGACAGGAGCTGCCCTGGAGGCGAGGAGAGGCATTGAATTGACAGGCGGAGGGCACGCGAGCACTTTGGGAGACTTTTAAAGCAGAGCAGGTGGTGTGCTCAGATGTGTGTTTCCGGAGGATCACTCTGGCTGTGTGTCAAATGGACTAGAAGAGGAATGAGACGAGAGAGAGGAGGCCCACGAAGAGGCTGTTGCAGAATTGCAGGTCATCTTGGTTTCCTCTTTCCCCCGTCTCTCAACCTGCTCTTCTTTTTTTGTTTTGAGGAAGATAAGGCCTGAGCTAACATCTGTGCCCATCTTCCTCTACTTTTTTTTTTTTTGTAAGATTTTTTTTCCTTTTTCTCCCCAAAGCCCCCTGGTACATAGTTGTATATTCTTCATTGTGGGTCCTTCTAGTTGTGGCATGTGGGATGCTGCCTCAGTGTGGTTTGATGAGCGGTGCCATGTCTGCGCCCAGGATTCGAAGCAACGAAACACTGGGCCGCCTGCAGTGGAGCGCGCGAACTTAACCACTCGGCCACGGGGCCAGCCCCCATCTTCCTCTACTTTATATGTGGGACGCCTACCACAGCATGGCGTGCCAAGCGGTGCCATGTCTGCACCCGGGATCCGAACCTGCGAACCCCGGGCCACTGAAGCAGAACGTACTTAACCGCTGCACCACCGAGCCGGTCCCACAAACCTGTTTTTCTGAAAGAGGTTTCCCAAGCTCGCTCCAAGGCCCAGCACAAGAAGCCCAGCAAGGCGGGGCCAGCAGCCACCAGGACCACCCTGGGTGCCCAGGGGCAAACTGATCACAATGTTTGTTGATTTGAACTGTTCTTCCGTTGAGGACATTTCAACTCCCCAGGTTCTGGCTAATTCTCTCCAAATCCTCCAGTAGGAAGAGGCAATTACCTTTTAACCATCAAGTGTTAATTTGTCTTCTTAATGTTTCTGTTGCTCCAAGGACGCCAGCTCGTTTTTACCGCATCACTTTGCCTTCAAGTTCCAGGTGAGCTGTGTTCAGCCCTTTTCTCAGGTTCTGCAGGGGGACACTAGCACTGGCCATTGGAAATCTCAGTGATCTGCAACGGGGTTCCAGTCCTAATGTTGTCACCTAATAACTGGTGACCTCGGGAAAATTCTTAAACTTCCCGTACTTCAGTGTCCCTCTTTTAGAAAACCGGAGGAATCTACCCAAGAGAAATAGAAACGTGTGTCCACACAAATACTTCTATACAAACATTTGTAGCAGCATTATTCACAGTAGCCAAAAAGCGGAAATAACCCAAATGTCCATCAACTGGTGAAGAGACAGATTGTACTACAACAGTATTCATCGATAAAAGGGAACGAAGTTCTGACACATGCTACAGCGTGCATGAACCTTGAAAATATTATGCTAAATGAAAGAAGTCAGTCACAAAAGGCCACAGATTTATATGACATGTCCAGAAAAAGCGAACTCAAAGAGACTGAGTGTAGCACTGTGGTTGCCTGGGGTGGGGGAAGGATATTGACAGTGATGGACTGTAAATGGCCACAAGGTTTCTTTTTAGGGCGATAGAAACATTCTAAAATTAGATCATGATGATGGATATATAACTCTGTAAATATACAAAAACTCATTGAATGTAGACTTAAAATTAGTGAATTTTGTGTTACATAAATCATATCTTAATAAAGCTGTTCAAAAAAACTGAGCCTGGCACAAAGATTTCTTGAAATCTGTGATATTATTCTTATATAAAGTTTTTTTCTCAAGCACATGAAATATTTATATTTAAAGTTTCATTTTAAAGTTCTATCATTTTTGAAGATCTATTAGAAGTGTAATATAAACAACACATGTTCTAAACAAGGATAGCCCACTAGCAAAAAATGCCAGCTCCTCCAACCAACCAATGGCCCTTTTCATTTGCCAGAAACTTCTATTTTATTAGGAAGTCCAACCAAATGCATCTTCAGACCAGATGAAACTGTCACCCCTTAGAGGCAACATGTACAATAATAATAGCATCTTCCATTCCTAAGTATCTGTTATGTGCCTGAGTGTAGACACTTTGTGTACGTTAACCCAACCATGTCTATCATTTCTTCACAATGTCTGATTTAATCTTTACTCCTTCGTTCGTTCAAGAAAACTTTATTGTGCTGCATGGGGCGACGAAGATGAGTGAGACAAATCCATTTCCCTCAGGTCTCAGGACATAGCAATGGAGAAATAAAATGATAAAATAATTATTTATGCTGTGGGTGAAAATGACATAAGGAAGGAAACATTGAACCTCTCCCTGGGTCAGGGAAGGCTGACAGAGAAGGTGACACTTGAGCTGGGACATGACAGGCACACAAGATGGGGCAAGAGAGAGGGCGTTTGAGCGATGCCAAGTATGGAATTGTGGATCAACAGTTCCCTTCAAACGAGACCAAGGAGGTGACGTGGCTGTTTAGTATGAGGAAGAAAGCAACAGGACGTTCTGTCAGCGAGGCAGGCAAGGGACATGCCATAGAGAATTCCATGTCCTAAGAGATTTGGACATTACGCTTAAAGTGACGATCAAGATGTTAAAGCAGGCTAGCATCCAATGGCCGCTCCAGCGTCTCCACCTGAGGAGCGCTGGGGACACTGGTCAAGCATTCGCCTTGAAACTGGAGCTGAGAGGCAGGACTCTGCGTCCACTTAGACGCGTGTTGACTTGCACACCCCCCTTGCCCAAGCACCTCCTTGTCATCTCCACTGCCACGATCTTCAGCAGAACTGAACTTTAATAAGATCATCCAGCAAGTGACAAAGACGCTGGTTAGGGTTGGGAGAGCAGGGTGGACTGGAGGCGAGGAAGTCAGATGAGAGCGTTAGTTTGGACAAGGTCCCAGGCCTGAACCAAGGCAGAGCAGTGCGGACGGTGAGGAGGAGGCAGGAGGGATCCTGAAGTGGATCTGACAGGGCGACTCATGACAGGAGGGCGAGTGGGAGGAACTGAGGACAACAGTCAGCTCTGGTTTGGGGTGAATGAGGCTGCCATTTACCAAGATCTGGGAATATAAGAAAAGGAGGTTTGGGAGAAAAGAAAACAAGAGTTAGAAAGGGCATCCAGCTGGAGATGTCCTTTGGGCCCATGTTTCACAAATTTCAATGTGCACACGAATGTGGAGATCTTGTTAAAATGAAGATTCTGATTAGGTAGGTCTGGGCTCACCCAAGAGCCTGCATTTCTAAAAAGCTCCCAAATGCTGCTGATCCCGATTGATAGACCACACTTGGGGTAAGAAGACATTAGGCCATTGAACACAGGGCTTACATCTGATCTCAATAAATGAACTTTTAAAAAGTCAAGTCCCTGAGCTTTGGTAGTTTTAGAGAAGCTATTCCTGCCTCCTTACAAGGAAAACCAAAACCCAGCTTTGTTGCTACTCTTTACTTCCCCAGCCATTACTGTGCGATGTGGTGTCTTCCTGTTCTGCTTTCCCTCCTCATTGACATTAGGCTTGGCCATGTGACTTTTTTTGGCTGATGTTATATGCCAATAGTGACAGTGTGCCAGTTCCATTCATAGGGTTTAAGAAACATTGCAAAGTTCAATTCTGCATCTTTTCTCTCTTCCATTAGGAGAACATGTCCGACATTATTACTCCTTCAGTCTAGATACAAAAATGAAGAAGGCTCATGGACTACACATGGCCTGTAGCCAGGAGCAGGGCCACCACCAGCCTGGGACCAACATACAACAGGAGGGAGAGAGAAGCCTGTGTCATTTTCAGCTACTGAGATTTGGGGTCATTTGTTACTGCAGTGTAACCTAGCAAAAGCTAACTAATGGATTCTCTTTGCTATTAATGAAAGAAATAAGGCTTGGGAGGAAACAGAACAGCTAAAAAAAATGTATTTTTTTTGAAGTTGTTAAGTTTTCTAATCTATCCTCTTATGGATAACAAGAAGATAAAGAATTAGGGTGTAGGCTCATTGTAACCATTAAGATTATTGGAATGCAAATTATCAGGAGCATGTAAAAAACATCAACCTTGGAATGATAGCTCTGGCTATGCCATTCTTCTTGTGAACTTGAATAAGTCACAGCCCCTCTGCTGTTCACATAAATGAGGAAAGTGGAAGGACTAAATGTTTTGCAGGGTTTTGAAAGTTTGTACCAGTTTATGAGAGTTGATTGTTAACCTTTCAGGAATTTTGTGAACCAGTTGTGAAACACATTATTAAAAATCGAATTACATAAAGTTACGATTAAATTTTATTAAAAACAAAGGTAATGATTACAAGCAGCGCTCACCTTACACGGTTTGGATGGGCACGAATTTGAGTCACCACAGTTGAGTTAAATAACACGAGTGTGCCAACAACATGGCTCTAGCTTCAGTTAGCAGAGCGCACTCACCGGGAGTGACCGCGTCAAGTGCAAATTTCACTGCTGGCTCTGCAGTCCCTCACTCACCAGGGAAATAACAGGTGCACGTCAGGGTCAGAGACCAGTCACATGACTTCTTTCAAAGACGGCTGGATTACCGCTCATCTGTCAATCAGTTTACACAAACAGCAAAACATGTAGCTGTGTCGTCACCTCCTTGTCTTCCAGAGATAAACCTGGATGACATTTTACAGAAATGGATAACGAAAAGAGGGAATTGGCCAACAAAGATGAAGGTGCGGCAAAAAAATGAAAAGTGATAATGCTGGAAGTCAAATGTAAATGCAGTTGTAGAAGAAACAGCTGACCACGGGGATGCTGACACCCGCTGTCTGAGAGACTGCACGCATAGCGCCAGCGGAACTTCATGAAGGCAGGCGCATCGGCATAAACGAGCAAAGTGGTTGTGACAAAAGGATGAAGGTATCTCAGAGAGGAAGTGATGCCAGCAAAAAAACTCACATTAGAGGAATTCTCAGAGTATTTCACAACATCCATAGGACAAAGGATAAAATGCTGGCAGCTGATCCAGAATTAGAAAGGAGTACGACAATTTGCCAAGGTCCAGAAAAGATGCCTCGTAAGCTACACAACGAGAGGAAGGCAAGCACCGTTTAAACTACTCTTGATAACAGCTTGACAAAGAAAGAAAACACTTTAATTTTCAAAGTTTCTATTGTTTTAAATTAATGTACTATATAAATATTAGCCTTACCATTTTTTTCATTCCCTATGTACATTTATAACAAACAGTAAAAGTTTTTAATGCTTTAACAAAAAATATTGAAGGTCATGGAACAATTGTAATTTTTCCCATTGATTATTAAGATTGCCTTGCATGGTTTCAGCTTGCATGGTCATTTTTACGGTCTCCTACTACTGTCCAAAGTGAGGACTGCTTGTTCTCAAAACTTACCACTTTCTAATTACTTTACACTTTACTATTACCTGTGCTCTTGAAGTTATTTATGTCTATTGTATCTACACAGTGGAAATACTATATAATGGGGCACATCTCTTCCCAACTTGACGCTGAGTAACACCACGTAGCTGCTTCAATTGTCTATGGTGGGAGCATTTATACCACGGAAATTGGCAAACCCTACAAATCAGGGTTTGGTTTATTGTTTTGTTGATTTTCTAAACTTAAGTGATGGAGAAAATGTTAATGCAGTTAAAAGTGTGAATGTCTGTAGCTGTACGTTGTAGACAGCACAAAAAAATGGAGGGAAGACATATTCTTCCAATATTTGACTACTACCATCAGATTGAGCAAAGAATTCACTTGTTGTTGATGAACCCAGTGAAGTTCCAAGATATGTCTTTGTTGTTTCACTTTGGTCTTAAATGTAAAAGTAAATAACAATGAACAGTCAGGTCAGAACTACCCCTGTTCATCAATAACATAAGTAACTTCTTTGCTAAAACAGATAGTAACCAAGCATTTCTTCAAATGCTTGTCAAACTGTGGGTGAATTAGAACCATAGGTTGTCTGTAGATACAAGAGTTTGGCGAACTCCCTGTAAGCATTCTGTGAGAATCAACTGGGTATATGGAATTTATAATACAAAGTACTGTATAGTTTATTATTTGTAAATTGTGTGCTACACATTCTTTATGTTAATAAAATTTAATAACAAACTGATGTACATACACACGCCTACAGCCCCAGCCTCCTGCCCCCACCCCAGCTGGCTGTCAAACACGGACCAGCACTGGGTTTAGAGAATGCAGTGAGGGGACGTCCACAAGCTCTAGGGTCAAACAGAGCCTTGCATTTCAGCACTGCCTCTTTCTGTGTTATCTGAAGTGAATTACTGAGCCTTTCTAAGCCTTCCCCTTCTTCTGCAAAGTAGAAAAATAAAACACACAAGGACTTTGGCACAGGAAGGGGCTGTTGCGAGGAGGCTAATGCACGTACAAGGCTCTGCGGCAGCACGGGTGCTGAAGGTCTGGGACTCTTTTCCGTCCCCTTCCAGCTGCCAAATCCTCTCAGCGTGATTTCCTTTGCTGGAGACGAAACGATCCACACATTTTGAACTACAAACCAGGTCTATATGGCAGCAGAGGAATGCATGGATGAATGGACGTCTTCCTTTGATTCCGTGACAAACCAACCAGTCTAAGTAGTAATTCAAGGATTCGCTGAGACCTGGAATACTTTCTCACTTTTTCAAAAATCTATTTACAAACATTAGAAACTTCTCACATTAAGCATGTTACCAATGTTCACGGGACATGGCCCGCACTGCTCCTATTTCTACTTTATTTTCTTTAAAGTTGTTACGGGACCCAACGTGAAGAGAAAATTTTTAGAGAGCTCTCTCGCCCCCTGCTGGCCATACTACAATACAGCAGCACGTACTGTAAGGAATGGAATTACCAACGTCAAAACTGAAAGGAAATTCAAAGAATAACTATTCTAGCAAACTGGCTACCCACAAACCAACTCTGGCCGGCAGACAGCTTGTGTTTGGCCTACACCTTATCTAAAACAAATTTTCTTAAAGAACTCTAAGTTACCAATATTTCACCAACGTCCATATTTCCATGTTTTCTCAAAAAACCAGAAGTTGGTACACACTGGGTCTGCCTCCTACATGCACTTGCTGCTCTGTCTGGACAGGGCTGGACCCTCCTCTTTGCCACAGTCCCCACCACTCTGCCTCCCTTACTCACGTCGTCTGCCCAGTCCCCGCTGCTTCTCCGTTTGCAGCCCCAGGCTCCCTCAATTTACCAGTGAGTAAACTGAAGCCCAAACGTGCTCAATATCACACCACCTAATTAAGAGCAAAGCAGATAATTTGGGCCTCCTAAATTCCATTTAACAAAAGTTTGTCAATTTCATTCATTTAACTTATTTAGCAAATGTTTTAGTCTCTACTATGGTCAAGCACATAGTAACTGCCAAAGATGCGGAGCATACAAGATAAAAGTGGCCTTTGTATTCAGTTTAGTTAAGGGAAAAGCAGACAGGTTACAAGAAACATGATGAAAGGGATGACAGAAAGGATCGGGGACTACGGTGATGCAGGAGCAGTTCCTGCTCTCACCTCATTGCCTCGTTCAAGCTCATCGTCATCATGAATGTGACACAAATAGTTCTAAGATTTACTAAGTAATGCCTGCAAACCCTGTGGTCCACCTTTGTTCAACACTCATTGGGCACAAGCGCTAAATGTTGGGGAAACAGCCGTACACAAGGCATTTATCAGGCCACTTCTTCCATGCATGCCCTCTAAACAATCACTCATCTTCTCCCTGTCCACCTGCAATCAGTGTGCGAGGCTGACAGGGAGCCAAGATCAGCAACAGCCACAAGACAGTTAAGGAGGTAGGCGGTCGTTGCTGGCAATGGCCATCCCTCTGCAGAAACAGGAGTCAGATAAAGCTTGAGTGACGGGATGCGGGATTGAACTGAAGCTCAGAGCAGAGCAGAGCTGACCTTGGTCAGCAACACTGGTGACACCATAAGTGGACAGCCCTACAAAGAGAAAGCAAGCACCTGTGCATCAGATAGAAACTTGACTCAAATTGGGTCTTTTGAAACCTGGGCTCTTTGGAGAAACAGCCAATTCCTGATCCGAAACAGGAAAAATACAAAGTGAGCCTAAGACACATTTTTCAGCCAGAAAACAAGAAAACATTCAGAGACTAACGTGGTGATATTAAAGGATTCACGCGTCTTGAAGGTAATTAATTAGTAATTATAACTTATTGAATGAACAAAGATCCCTAAATCCATGACCGTGAGAGAGAGAGAGAACGCGAGCGAACACAGGGAGAAAGCCAGAAAGCCTTTCATTACAGAAAGAGCCAGGGAATGGAGGAGGAACGATACAATCGAAAAATCACCATTTCGCAAACTTCATTGTAGCAATTGATTCAGACAATCATCACTGGGTGCTAAAGATACTGAGTGAAATGTCACTACGCTGCCGCAGGACCACGCCACAGACGACGCGGAGAGGTGCGCTGGTCACGCTCTACCCCAGTGTCGTCACTGATCATGGACAACCCGACATTTTGTGCCTCTTGACACGAAGCAATAAGGACTCAACTACTCCCATAATTCTTGAAAAGCAACAAATTTTGAATCTAATCAAGCCATTAGACCCAACTTGTACTTTACAGAAAATACGGAGAGAGGAATCAGTTAGCATGACGAAACAGACAAATTCAGAAGGTAGGATATTCTAGGTTTAACACTTCAAACGTTATTTTATACATATATAAAATATACATAAACATATATACACACACACACATATATATAAAAGACAGAGGATGGTTATGAATTAAAAGCAGTCAAAGGAACACATAACCAAATGGGTACATCTTGATCGGCTTCTGGGGACAGGAGGAGCTTAAAAGACATTCTTGGAACAATTGGGAAAACTTGAACATGGACTGGAAATTAGATGTTATAAAATTGTTAACTTTGCAAGGTGTTATAAGATTTTGTGATGACCAGAAGAATATAGGGGCCGGCCCAGTGGCACAGTGGTTAAGTCCACGTGTTCCTCTTCCGTGGCCCGGGGTTCACGGGTTGGGATCCCAGTTGCGGATATGGCACTGCTTGGCACACCACGCTGTGACAGGCGTCCCACATATAAAGCAGAGGAAGATGGGCACGGATGTTAGCTCAGGGCCAGTCTTCCTCAGCAAAAAGAGGAGGATTGGCAGCAGATGTTAGCTCAGGGCTAATCTTTCTCAAAAAAAAAAAAAAAGGAATACAATTATTCTTACAGACACATGCTTAAGTATTTAGGGGCCAAGTGTCATGACTATTTACAAATGGTTCGATTAAAAAAATTAGATATTAGTAAATATTTATTTTGGTGAGGAAGATTAGCCCTGAGCTAACATCTGGGCCAATCCTCCTCTGTTTTGTATGTGGGACACCGCCACAGCATGGCCCGATGAGTGGTGTGTAGATACGCACCCAGGATGCAAACCTGCAAACCCTGGGATGCAGAGCACACAAACTTAACCACTACACCACCAGGCCAGTCCTGAGAGAGAGAGTTAATGTGGCAAAAGTTAACTGGTTGGTGAGTCTAGCTGAAGGTTATATATGTGTTCATTGCACTAATTTTTTTCCTGTTTGTATTTTTTTAAATAAAAAATTGGTTTAAAGTAAGTATAAAAATTCAATGTGATAAGGAAAAGAAGTGAGTTCTTTGGATTCCACATGGTCACTTAGGAAACAAGCAATGATTAGAATAAAGCTGATCACCTCTAAATTTCACATTTTGGCATTCAAAATGTTTCCGAAGTTTGAAAAACACACACAATGCTCATATTATAAATTGAAATATAAAATATCAGGATCTAAAACAGCTTATATTATTTTAATTATCTGAACACTTAGATTTTTATGAGTTTTTTAAAATCTGTTTTTCTGCATTTGCCAAGTATATTGTAATCATGCATTATTTTTACAATGGAAAAATATGAAACGTTAACATCATATTTTTCTATTTCAAATAACCAAACTTCTAATTAGGCAAAAGTATACTTACTCAATAAGATAAAACGATGTCATTAAAATGAAAAGTTGACGCAAAAATTAACATGAAGTGAGCCACAGACCTAATGAAAGCTAAAACCGTAAATCTCCTAGCAGAGAACAGAGAAGAAAGTCTTCGTAACTTAGGGGTGGGCAAAAATTACTTAGGACACAAAAGCACAAACCATAAAAATAAATATTAATAAAGTGGACTTCATCAAAATTCAAAATTTTGATCTTCCAAACACCCTGTAAAGAAAATGAAATGACAAGTCACAAACTGGAAGGAAATATTTGCCATAAAAGCATCTTGACAAAGGCCTGGCATCCGCCGCCTCTCAACACCCTTCTATCTGGCCGGCCAGCGCACACCCTGCCCTGCGACCCTTTCCCGCGATAGCCAGGCCATCAGGTGTGCCGCTCTTGGTCCTCCGTGGCCCCCAGGGCACATGCGACTGCATCTCAGCTCCTGTCTCCGACAACAGGCCTGAGGCCTAGCCCTCTAGTTACCCCTTCCAGTCCCTGCCCAACTCCACTCTTCTCTGCCTCCAAGGCACGTTCCTGTTCTGCCCGGATTAGAAGCACAGTGCTGACCTAGGGCCTTGCCCTGCTGCTCCCTCTGCCAGATCCTCTTCGCCTGTGGGGCTGACGACCATTCTCCTTGTCACAACTCCAATGTCACCTACTCCCTGTCAGGCGTCTCTGAAACGCCCCCCTCCAGTCCTTAATCATTAGGACACTCTGTTGTCTTCATTCTACTGACCCTATCTGAACTTGTTTACTCTAAATCTTTCCCTCCTTAAGCCTTCTGCTCTGCCCAGTGATGCGGGCCCTGCACACAGTGCTCTGGACGTGGCAGCTGCTCCACGAACGCGAGGGACTCGGGACAAGCCCGCTACGCGCCAGGCACTGCGCTAGGTACGGGGGAACAGTTTGTGTGCGTTGCTCAAAGGCTTTTTTCATCTCTTTAGCTGAATACTTTTTAGTATTCTCAAGAGGCCAATTTACTTTGAAGTAAATTGCAAAATCTGGATTTCATCTACATGTAGAATCACTGCTTTGGGCTAAATGAAAATGTTCGTATTATTTTGAACAACTCACACCCACAAGAATGACTAAAATGAAAGAAACAAAAAATACAGCATGCGAGGATGGAACTCTCATCCACTGCTGCTGAGCGCACGCTAACCTAACCACCTTGGATACTGTCTGCAGGATCTAGCAGTGTGAAATGTGTGGAACCTACAGCCCAGCAACCCCACACCTACACATACGCTCAAAGGAAAGGGACCCGTGTGCTCGCAAGGTATGAACAAAAACGTTCACAGCAGCTCTATTCATAACAACGCAAACAGGTAAACTGTTATAAATGCACAAAAAGGAATACTATACAGCAGGGAGGGTAAATGAACCAGAGCGACTTATACAACATGGGTGGAGCTCGCAAATAAAATGCTGGACAAAAGAAACCAGACAGAGTGCACGTATGTTACCCTTCCATTAGAAGTTCCCTGAGAGACTGAGAATGTCCATCCTCACTGCTGTGTTCTGATGGAGCCTCCCCAGTGTTCCTGCTGATGCTCCTCTCCAGTCAGATCCCTGGAGTGTGAGGTAGTATTTGAGGACATAACCTACATCAGCCTAGTATGACCACATTCTTTCAGTCTTTTTTTTTTTTGCTGAGTAAGATTTGCCTGAGCTAACATCTCTTGCCAATGTTCCTCTACGTTCTGCCTGTGGGTCACCACCACAGCATGGCTGCTGACAAGTGGGGCAGGTGCACGCCTGGGAACCGAACCTGGGCCACAAAGTGGAGCATGCGGAACTTAACCACTAGGCCACCAGGGCTGGCCTGTCAAAGTCTCTGGTTTTATATCTTAGAAATTCATGTGAATTCCCTATTCTTCAACTATGCATACTGAACAGAAATATTTACCTCAAAAATATTCAAGATGTGGGTCTGGCCCCGTGGCCAAGTGGTTAAGTTTGCGCACTCCGCTCCAGGCGGCCCAGTGTTTCATTGGTTCGAATCCTGGCGCGGACATGGCACTGCTCATCAAACCACACTGAGGCGGCGTCCCACATGCCACAGCTAGAAGGACCCACAACGAAGAATATACAACTATGTACTGGGGGGCTTTGGGGAGAAAAAGGAAAAAAAAAAAATATTCACAATGTGCCAGCCTGCTGGCATAGTAGTCAAGTTCGCACACTCTGCTTCGTCAGCCTGTGGTTTGCAGGATCAGATCCCGGGCACGAACCTACACATTGCTCATCATGTCACACTGTGGTGGCACCCCACATAAAATAGAGGAGGATTGGCACAGATGTTAGCTGAATGACAATCTTCCTCAAGCAAAAAGAAGATGAGCAACAGATGTTAGCTCAGGGCCAACCTTCCTCACACACGCACACAAAAATTCAAGAAAACAATATTCACATCCCAATCAGAATCCCAATGACATTCTTTACAGAATTAGAACACAGAATCCTAAAATTCATATGGGGCAACAAAAGACCCCGAATTTCTAAAGCAATCCTGAGAAAAAAGAACAAAACGGGAGGCATCACAATCCCTGACTTCAAAACACACTACAAAGCTACAGTAATCACAACAGCATGGTACTGGTACAAAAACAGGTGCACAGATCAATGGAACAGAATTGAAAGCCCAGAAATAAAACCACACATCTATGGACAGCTAATCTTTGACAAAGGAGCTGAGGGCATACAATGGAGAAAAGAAAGTCTCTTTAACAAATGGTGCTGGGAAAACTGGAAAGCCACATGTAAAAGAAGGAAAATTGACCATTCTTTTTCACCATTCACCAAAATAAACTCAAAATGGATCAAAGACCTAAAGGTGAGACCTGAAACCATAAGGCTTCTGGAAGAAAACGTAGGCAGTACACTCTTTGACATCAGTATTAAAAGGATCATTTTGGACACCATGCCTTCTCAGAGAAGGGAAATAATAGAAAGAATAAACAAATGGGACTTCATCAGACTAAAGAGCTTCTTCAAGGCAAAAGAAAAGAGGATTGAAACAAAAAAACAACCCACTAACTGGGAAAAAATATTTGCAAGTCATATATCTGACAAAGGCTTAATATCCATAATATATAAAGAACTCTCGCAACTCAACAACAAAACATCAAACAACCCAATCAAAAAATGGGCTGGAGACATGAACAGACATTTCTCCAAAGAAGATATACGGATGGTCAATAGGCACATGAAAAGATGCTCATCACCGCTGATCATCAGGGAAACGCAAATCAAAACTACACTAAGATATCACCTTACACCCATTAGAATGACAAAAATATCTAAAACTAATAGTAACAAATGTTGGAGAGGTTGTGGAGAAAAAGGAACCCTCATACACTGCATGTGGGAATGCAAACTGGTGCAGCCACTATGGAAAACAGTATGGAGATTACTCGAAAAATTAAAAATAGAACTACCATACGATCCAGCCATCCCACTACTGGGTATTTATCCAAAGAGCTTGAAGTCAGCAATCCCAAAAGTCCTGTGCACCCCAATGTTTATTGCAGCATTATTTACAATAGCCAAGACGTGGAAGCAACCTAAGTGCCCATCAACAGATGAATGGATAAAGAAGATGTGGTACATATATACAATGGAATACTACTCAGCTGTAAAACAGAACAAAATCATTCCATTTGCAATAACATGGATGGACCTTGAGGGAATTATGTTAAGTGAAATAAGCCAGCTAGAGAAGGATAATCTGTGTATGACTCCACTCATATGAGGAATTTAAAATTATGGACTAAGAACAGTTTAGTGGCTACCAGGGGAAAGGTGGGGTGGGGGGTGGGCACAAAGGGTCAAGTGGTGCACCTACAACATGACTGACAAACATTAATGTACAACTGAAATTTCACAAGATTGTAACCTATCATTAACTCAATAAAAAAAAAAAAAGAAAACAATATTCAAGGGAAAAGGGCCATGGTTCTCAGGTGGCTGCAGGACTTCTGGCTCACTGCCTCAGACTTCAGTTCAGAAAGAACTGGTGGGAAGCAGGTCAGTTACGGTCAGCTGGCCTGGTTCCCGTCTCAGATTCACCACTCATTAGCACTATGACTTTGGCAACTCACCTAGAGCTTCTGAGCCTATTTCCTCATTTACGTAATGGAGAGAATACCTGTCTCACAGGGGGTTCTGAGGATTAAATGAGATGACACAAGTTAGGTACTCAATGCTACTAACATTTTCATTCCCTGCCTTGTACGCAGAACTGGGGTGGAAGAACGTTCAACAAGCTGTTTGCTGCAATATATATATTTTAATTCAAAGTGAATCGACAATAATACACCATAAATTTTTATTTTGACACTCACCAAAATAGTCACCTGGAAAACCCGCTTTTTGTGACAAAGTACAGAAGGCTTGGTCACATTTAAATCACTGAGAACTAGAGAGAAATACTATCGCAAACCGTAATAGACATTACATCCATAAAAATTTTCCCAGTCCTTATTGTAATATTGCACAGTGCAATTGCTACATGGCAAACTAGTGTAGCATAGAAGGAAAAGCAAAAACAAACCAAAGAAAGAAAGCCACGAGTCTAACATTGTTAACAGTTAACAGTTCAAACTTAGTAATCAACTATCGTTGGACTCGTTAAAACAAACCTCCTAGACCTTGCAGTGTATGATTTAACTTTTACTTAACACAAACCAAGTTGAAAATTAGTAGTAGAGATTTTAAAAATGAAAAGGTTTTGCTACTATAGTAACATATTTAGTTAAATACCCTGAAGAAAAAGAAAACTAAACATTAGGATATTTGACAAAAAATAATAATTTGCAAATTAAAATAGTATGCAAATATGCAACTAGGAAGTCATGCAGTGTTTTATTTAAGAAAACATTAAAATCAAATAAAACTGATAAAAAGGATTTTAAAGAGGGTATAAATCCAGATTCTTCTGTCAATATGTGAAATTTAGACTTTAGCAGGATTTTGAAAATTTTTATTTTTAAACACATAAAAAGCCCATGATTAGAATCAGTTAAGGACAGTGTACTTAACTGGGGTAAGCTCTTATCAAATAGTACTATTATATTACGAAAACAGTGAAGTTTACCATTTACTGTCAATTTAACAAGGCCATCTCAGTCTTCGAACTGAAATACAGTAAATACGACACGTCAGGGGAGTACACAAGGCTCCAAACTGAAGGAAAACTGCGCCAGTTTTGTACCTGTTGTCAAATGAACACCAATCAACCCTTTGCACGTGGTGTTTCTGAAACACCTGCTGCCAGCATTTAACTCTTTTCCAAGAAATGTCAAGATGCCGTCATCTGCTGGACCATGTCGATAAAATCAGAAGGCTGTGGAGGGCAGCAAGTTTCCTCAAATAGCAACTCCATAAATTTGCTATCTGTAAATAATCCTTTAAATTAATCTTAGGCTACTCCTTTTTCGTGTGTAATATACATATATTTCTATTTATATAAAATGCATAGAATTGATTACTAAAAACACTGAAACTTGTGGGGAAAATTAAGTCCTTCATTTTCAGTGTGACTTAAAAATGTACTGCTGGTTTTTATTTAATGATCTAATACTGTAATTTTTAAAATCAATCTCAGGCACATTTATTTCATTGGCGATTATTAAATAAAACACTGCCTGTGTTAATGGAGCAAAGAAAAGTTTACCCATTATTAGCTCATCATCAATGCTGTCCAAGAGCTGCACTAGTGGTATGCAATTTATCTGTCAAAGAAATGCTGTCAATCCAAAACATCTGGAGAGTTTTACCCTCAAATGATTTCTTCTACTGTTTATTCCAGTAAATGCTGTAAGATTATATTCCAGATTTTTTAAAGAAAAAAAGTTAAGTCAAGCCTGCAAGATACAGTTTTCTCAATTGTCTACAATGCCAGTATGAAAATAAAAAATTAAGTTACATTGATACATCCAAGTTTTTTATATGCAGTGATGAGCACAAACATTAATAGATAAAATACTGATGCAAATAACACACCCCAAAATAACATATGCAATTATTTTCCATCATTTACAATACAGTAGTTACAATGACACTCCAAACAGAAGAGCAAAGTAAAAAAATCAAAACCCCAAATTCTAGTTCATGTAATTAGACTTATACAGAAATTAGAAGGCTAAATAACAACTAGTCACCTAATTTCACAGCTATCTGAGTGGCAATCTTATATAGCAGCTTATCTATGATACATTCAAGATAAATGATACAATGTATTATTCGCCCATAAGCTAAAACACAGCCAGTTTAATACCTTTTCTTAAATTCCACTCTATACTACAATATACTTGAGGTCTATGCAAAAAGTAGCTACCTTTTATAGAGGAAATGGATGATTAAGTCTTTGGTGCTGTAAAAGCAACTTCATTTAAACATCACCACCACCAAAAAAGAAAAAAGAATAAGAAGGGAAAAACCCAAGACATACCTCCTAGGAGAAAAAGCATGTAATTTCTGTCCCTGACGGAATGTATTAAATAAGCAAACACCACCACCAAGCAAAACGAGTCCTACAACGGAAAATACTCCAAAAGAACCCAAACCCGCTCACATGCATAAATGAAGAATTGCACACAAATAACTCACATCTTTTCAAGCTTCAATAGTAAATATTCTGCTACTATTTATTAAATACTGCATGGTGTGCCCAAGCTAAGATGAAACCACATCATGAATCAATGAGTATTTTGCATTTTCTTTCATTATCTACTCAAAGTCATGCCTACTGCACCTCTAAACATTGTATAAATCCAATTATATAGCAAACACTCCCCAAAGAAACGTAGATTGTATTGCAGTTTCACTCGACAATATATAAAATGCTGTGCTGTGACAGCCATCAACTATCCATTAGATACTGAATCAATTTTTCGTAAGCACTACTAACTGCTTGCTTTCTTGAAGCTAGATCATTCTGGATATCAGACAGCAGAATTCAGCAATAGCAAACATGCTGCCCTCTTAGTAAGGAGAAAACAGCTATGACCTGAAATCATACCACACAAAACCAAAAATGAACACTACTCTATCAAAAGAAAACCCAAGAGCAGGTCTGAATTTAAGTGCTGCAGTCCTCAACATTTATAGATAGGAAATAACATTAACAACCTCAAATATTTAAGGCACTATGTGTGGGAACGGTTTACAATGTAGCTGAGATTATTAGAACAACATTTAAGAGCAAAGTCTAGGCAACGTTTTGCCCATGCAAAGACACATGCAAATGTAAAGAACAATAGCTCAATTTCTTAGGTAAGTGACCCAACATTTACACACTAAGACACAGATAATACAATTCACTTGTATGCTGTAATTCTGACACATGTGCATCTGTTGCTCTAAGTCTGTACACAGAATGGCTTCCCAAACACGGACGTGTCTTGCACTAGTTAGAAGGCAATTTTATAAAAAATAGCAGGAGCAAAACTGGACTTCTGCTCCCATAAGTCACCTGTCTAGAGTTACTACGTAAGAAGATAACATGACTAAAGACAAGTTATACCAAATGTGCAAAACACATTAAAAGTGAGTTTTTTTAAAGCTCAAAGTTGTTTAAATTGCACCCAAGTCTACATGATTCAAAAATAATTTTCTTGTGCCATGGCTAATATTATTAAATACCATGTTTTTACTTTTAATCAAATGTTTAAATCATTGAGCTTCCTCAATATACTCTTTTTGAGTTTTCACATATATGGATACTGGCTGAGTTTTGTTGGACTCAATGGAAATCCAGTATATGCAGGTGAGGCTGTAATGTAAGAATGTGGTGGGAAGATTGGTTTGTACTGAGTCTGATGAATGGTTGGGGATGGTAACAGACGGGGATTTATGCCCATCGGAACTTGGTGAACTATGCCACTGGGATGGGAGATATTATAACTTGGATGCTGTAACACAGGTCTTGAGGTACACGGAGAGGCTAAGAGGTGGGCCACTGGCGCAGCACTACTGAGGGCAGCTGACGATGGGTATGGAAGCAGAGTAGGCTGTCCCCCAAGGTGCGTGTTCCCAGCCAGATGGGCATGCACAGTTGTGTGACTGGGACTTCCATGAGAGAAAGTGAACGGATTACTGGTAACACTTGTGGGGATATACGCTTGCTGTCTTCGATGCCCAAAGTTTCCATTCCACTCCTGATGCCCAGATCCGAAGTGCTGAACCTAACCAAAAAAAACCCAAAAAACAAAAAAAGGAATGAATATTTTGTAAGTTAAAAAGAAAGGAAGAAAGGGAAATACAATATACTCTGTGACTGATATAACCCAGACGATCTCTCAGATCTTAGCTTATACTAAATATAGAGAAGAGAAAAATAAGAATTTTATATAAATTAGTATTAACATTTTAATATTCATGACTACATGTCATTATAATACTAACACTGCCACTACCACTGCCAGTATCCCCATCCCCACCACTACTAACAGCTACCATTTGTGGAGCACTTATCATATGTAATGCTAACACTTCACGGACACGATGTTACTTAATTCCAAAACGACCCCGCAATCCAGCAATTATTTCCACTAACTGTGGTCCAGATTTGTTGAAGAGACCTGGCCAAGGTCATATACAGAGCATTTGGCAAAACCAGGACTTGAAGCAGGTCTGACTCCCAAGACCTGTGATCTTTTCTTTCCCCAAGTGAAACACAAGTGCTGAGCCCAGTGCTGAACAGATGGAAAGTACTCAGCAAGGTCTCTCTCACCATCACCACCACTAACACCTAACAAAGGGAGCCATCAGTCCATTAGCGTGCATTCTGATTTAAAGGGTCTAAGATACAAACACAATAAAAAATTATTTAAGAGAATCTAAGAGCCTAACCTTTCTGAAGAATTCAGGTTCTAGGATCGTCTGCTTACTTATCCTATTGTTAGGCCAATTACTCTTTAGTCACTTGGGATAACGAAAAGGGATACAATTATTAAGACTGCATAATTTCAGAATCGTTTCTTCCCCCCAAGTGAAAAACTGCTGGATCTGAATCCCAAAGACTCTCACAAACTCACAGACATACCTGACTGAAGTTCAAAGGCTGCTGCTGGAATGCTGATGTCAGTTTTTGCTGACGATTACCCGCTGTGGAAGGCTGGTTTAATCTTCCAGGAGCAGATCGTCCTTTTATTAATGGCTGGCATATAGAATCTGGCAACGAACAAAATATAAAAGAGTTGATGTTTTTTCCTTCTCATATAAAAATTAGAAGGGTCTTAAGACATTATACACAACAGTGACTTGAGAACCTTAAAATGAAATAAAAAGAAAAGAGATCTCATGGTTTCCAAGCACTGAATGATACCTGGAGAGATTTATTTTGTACAATATATTCGGCAAGGTCAAGTTGGAAATTCAGAGATGACTTTTGGCAATGCTGTTCTCTGATGTTCCCAAATGAAGACCTTTAAAGAAACAATCAGAAACAGGGAGGACTCGGTTTACCTGTATTTGCCATATGCTCTTCAGCATTTAATCCATTTTCTAGTCCCAGTGGTGGCACCACAACAGTACAGACAGCTGGTTTGGTTTCTGCGGCAGTTCCCAGTTCTGCGTTTCGAGACGTGTCCTCCACAAAACTGCGCTCTGCAAATGGACTGTCACGTCCCGAGGAGTCGGACGGTGGAGAGCCATCCACAGTATCGCAGCCACTTTCCTGCTCTTCATCTGACATGCTACAAGAGAGTATTTTTATGAATAATATGTTTTTCAACACTAAATCTAAAGTTAAATAATATCTAGGCTCCAGTAAATTGATGAGAATCTTATTATTTCATATCTAATTATAACTTCTTCCTTATCCAGTAACATTTTTTCATAGATTTTTCTAGACTCTCACATTAATTCTCTCTTCAGACTGCTAACCCTAATTCTGTCCTGTTTAGGAACATCCTTTTGGCACTTAATTTTCTCTCTTTTCCCTGCCCACTTGATCCTTAGTAGCAGTCATAAAATTCCACTTTATAAATCCCAGAAAACTTCATCAAAACACTATAAAAGCAGTACTATTGATAATTTAAATGAAATATACATAAGCATGTGACTTGGATATTTCAGAGTAAATTCTAATGTACCTAGGACATGTCTTGAGCAGTAATCTGGGTCCTCTTAACTGACCTGTTATCTGAAAGGTCTTCTCATTGTCTGAAGGCCTAACCAGAGTCTCGTATTTCTCTTCTCTTCCTGACTCTCTCAGGCCCTGACACTCTCTCTCTCCCTTTGGGATTTCTATGGCATTTATTATCTGTTTTAATCATTCATCTCATACTTAAAAATTTGAAGTATCTTTTCATATGTATATTTTTAGTTATACACATTTATATATATACAAATTTTATACATATGTGTACACTTATGTAAATGTATGTATATGTCAACTTCCAAACCACGTTACAAGAAATTTATAAGAAGATGTATTAAATCTTTGTAGGGGCTGGGCCCGTGGCTGAGTGGTTAAGTTCAAGCGCTCTGCTTCAGTGGCCCAGGGTTTCGTCAGTTCGGATCCTGGGCACGGACATGGCATCACTCATCAGGCCATGCTGAGGCGGCGTCCCACATGCCACAACTAGAAGGACCCACAACTAAAATATGCAACTATGTACGGGGGGATTTCAGGAGAAGGAGGAGGAAAGAAAGATTGGCCACAGATGTTAGCTCAGGTGCCAATCTTTAAAAAACAAAAAAAAAAACCCTTCTTTGTATCTTCCACAGAGCTTTGGTTATAGTATTCAATACTATATTTCCTGATTAAGGAAAAAAGAGAAGATAAATATACAGAATTAAAGCAAAAATTTTTCAAATTTTGTTTACGCTAAAAACAGAATTTCTAAAAGCTGGTTAGCAGAAGCTCACTGATTTTGTGACAATACAGGTCCTTGGCCAAAAAAAAGTAGGCAAGGAAAACTGGATGAAACCATGCAAATCAATCATCAATTAGAGAAAAAAATCATTGTGGATACCCTCCTGACAGTGAGTCAACATTCTTTTTGTATTTTGCTGAAGTATATGTTCTTATTCCAGATTTAAGTAACAATGGTAGTCTGTGGAGCTGAATTTTGAGAATGTGGCTTTTTCACCCTTTCAAAAACAAACGATTCTTTAAAAATCATTTTAGAACCTCAATTTTTCATATAGATCTGTTCTATAACAATAAAGAAAATTATTACTTAAAACCTGAGTTTATAAAAAGTGATCTAATTCAAAACTTATGTTTAAGAGAGAAGCCACTGTGGTGATCTGGCAGGTATGTATTAATTTAAACCACAACGAAAGAGATCACAGTGGACTTTAGCGCACTGACCCTCTACAAGCACCGAAGCCTCACCTGCTTGGTCTCCTGCAAGGGGACGGGCTGGGCCGCCCCGAGGAGCTGCTGCTCAGAGTGCTGTCGGGGCTGCTTAAGGAGCACATGCGGCCGACGTTCAAAGTGCTCTGGCACGCTTCACAATCCACACTGCCTTTACAGCTGCGGAGGGAGGGGGCAGCATGAGTCAAAACGAGGAGATACTCCCCAAGTAGCTAAAGTTTACACTCTCTAATTAAGGACATGAAACAATTGATAGTGACCTGCATGGACAAAATCTAGAGCTTACAAATACAAGAAAATGCTACAGGAATCATGTGAAATATTATTCAGGAAGTTTACTCCAAGGGACAGTGACAGGCAGCAGTAAGTCACAGCTGTTCCCACCATGCCAGGGGCACCACCAGAGCAGCTGAGGGTGCAGCACAAACACAGGGAGCCGCGCTGGCACTCACTCTCTGAGCGCATGTCTCTGTGCCGGCTCCTCCTCGTCAGTGTCGCTGCTGATGGTGATCACGCTGACTGCCGGGCTCGGGGAGTCGGCGATGACGATGGTCTGTCGCTGTCTGTCTGGAACCGAGGAGTCAGAGTCCTGCCTGACGGGCGTCTCACAACAACGTCTCGCCTCTCCTTCTGAGCTATGATTGTCCTGTGTTTCTACACAACTCACTTCCTCGACATCTTTCCCATTTACTATCTTTGGAGAAATAAATGCTGAATGTGGGGCATTGGTATTCTGCAATGAATTACTCCTGCAATCAAAGGAATACTGTGTCATTTCTACAATCAAGATACGTAGCTGACATTTTTCTAAGACAGCTTGTTAAAATAGTGAGAACCTTCACTTGTTCAAGATCATGTCCATACCATACAGATCATGAGCTTCATGAAATATAAAATATTACCTCTAGAAATGTACATACATTCAAATGGTCATTTTTTGGTAAATGTGACATCTGAGTGTCTGAAATTATCTAAAATTATAGGTAGATAATAAATCAAAACAGCAATAAAGATAATCTTACCAACTGAAAGCATTTATTTCCTCTCTTCCTGGCTCCCATTCCATTAGTTTTACCAAAATACCTCTGAGAAATTGAGAAGGGAGCTGGCTTCGTGTTTGTAATAAAGCCACCACAGAGGTCATTTTGAATACAACAGAGTGACCCTTTAGAGTACATGCAAAATGTATTTTAAAGATCAACTCTCAAAATGCAGAGGAAAGTTAAAATATCAACACCAACCTGTTCTGGCACAGTTTATTTTTCTTGGTGGCGGCAGGCTGAGGCCAGACCACATGGGCGATGCCCACGCTAATAGGCTGAGGAGCTGACAAAGTTATCTGGTTGGTGAGAAGAGGCTGTGGCATCACTGAGCTGTACGGATTGCTGTGTGAAATCATCTTCCTACGGAGAAAGTTTAGAAAAACTGAATCCCTTCTTTACCAAGGTCGATTTTGCAAACTATTCACCAAGAAGTACTTTTGTTTTTAACTCACCCCCAGTCTCCAAGCCTCTGCGAACCAGCCACCCCCTCTGACGTCAGTGTCGTAGCAGCAGGAGCCAGGGGTGCTACCTGCTGCCAGGCAGGGACCAGCATCTGCTGTGCTCTACCAGACCATGTCTGCTCAGCAGAAACAAACAAAACCAATTAGCTACAAGTAATTCATCATTACCACATTTTAAAATCACAAATATACTAAACTAACAATCATCTAATAATCACAAATGTTAAAGTCAACAACGTACAAAGGATTGAATTCCCACTCAGGTCATTTTCATTGTTTCCAACAGCACAGATAGATCCACGCCCCAACTTGAGTAAGGAGCACAGTACCCATGCAAACACAATGCATTATTACTAACCTGAGAAAGAGCCCCTGCTCGGATCTGCAGTGGCTGCACAGCGGGGGCCTGAGTCACAAGTGGGACTGCATTGTCTACCCTTATTGAATAACTAGTGGGTTTACCATGCGTGGCAGGGATACCTGTGAAACAGAAAAGCACAGCTCTCAAATAAAGGAAAAACACTTTCTCCGAGTTAACTTATAAAACTCTTTTAAATTTAAAGAATTGCTAAAATTCTGATTAAGATTATAAAACCACCCCCTATGTAAAATGTTCACAACATTAACAAAGCAATCTATTAGAAAAAGGGAGGTACTTTCTATCTAGCTTCTGATACATCATTCTAAAAACTGTTCTAAAGCTATTCTTTCTACTGTTTCAAAATGCATACCACAAAGTTGAATCATTTATTTTTCTTGACACTTCCCATTCCTTTTAAAAGTCTGCTATTGTAGCTTTATTTTCCTTTTCAAATAGTTATGCCACTATGATGGAGGACATGGAAAGGTGAGGCCGGCTCAACAGGCTGACACTCTAGCAAGTAAATGTCCATCTTTTCATACAAACTTTTAGCTATGCTTAGTATTCTCTTCTTTAAAAAACTGTAACTGGTTCTTACACTTTTGGCACCAAAGGGGGAATGTATCACAGTTTCACACTTCAGTGGCCAGGATGGTTTATGACTCAAGAAAATTCAGGATGGCATACTCATGTCAACCTCCAAAGGAAAACCAAAAATAAACCTTTCTGCCTAATATGATGATACAACTAATAAGCTTTGGCCAATGTGGCTTAATCTAGTAGTATTCCTAATAGACAGGCTGCAACTTCAGGACAAACACACTCCATTTTGTTCACCCACCAGAAAAATCAGAAAGCAGCATTACCAGCCACGTTAATCCTGTTAATGTTAGTATTTCTAAGTCATACATTAGAAAAGCACTCTGCAAATATTGTCTTATGATAGTCAACTTTTAGACAGTAAAGTAGTATCACCCCAACTTTGAGGTTTGACTAGTAAGATTTTGGGGGCATACCCCAAGATCAGAAAGCTCAGTTACTGGAATAAATTCACTACATCATAACTCCAGTCTATTGTGGCAGTTACTTTCAATGGGGGCTGGCAGAGTATTCAAATATTCAGTTTTTCAATAAAAGTGATCTTAGGTGCTTCTGATCAGCCATAAGAGGAAAATACTACCGTTGTTTTCTTCTCCTATTAAAAAATAACCTTACAGTTTTTATTGCACTAATACATTTTAACTGTTAATGCTAAGGAGAATGTTATCTTTGCTGTATTTATCTTCCTCACAGAGGCTTTGATCCTACTGCCAGGGTGTTCCACCCTGTGGTCTTCACCTAAAGAGCAAGATACAAATTTAAGTTTAACAAAGATCTACAGGTTATTTTCTGAAAACTGATCTTATCCCTTCCAAAACGTATATCTTATTGGAAATTCTCCAAGAAACGGCATACAAGCACAGCCGGGCCGTGTAAGCATATTATAGCAATAGACAATCTCAACAGAGAAAAAAGCAGAATTCACTGTGACAAGGATGAAAGGACAGAGTGAATTCTCGAACCCCCAAAAAATCACGCTGCCCTTAAATTCTCCCCATAATCAATGCCTTAAGATGAGAAGAATTCTATTATCTTCTCTCCTCATGAGGTCTAATTTTTTAATCAAACTCAACAGTGGGTTAAGATCTCAATTTTCTATATAGTCATCAGGTCAGCTAAAACTTTATCTTTGTTTGATTAATTTGCTTCAATACCTGGAGAACAGGGCATAAAAAGCTTAAAGATCGTTCTAGTACAAAAGAGGAGGATTTTGCTGGAATGCATTTGATTCCAAAATAGCAGTTTTCATCCGGAGATGATAAATAACTAGCTTTTCAGATTGCCAAATAATGTTAAATGCTGGTTTAATATAGATTCAGATTCATTAAATAAAACTTGGCTAAGCCGTCTTTACTTTAACAAGGCACAATATAGTAATATGCATCTAGACCTAAGTACTCTATCAATAATATATAAAGTATATGAAATACATGACGAATCTAGACAGTTATAGCCCCAAAATAAAAACTGCAAAGGGAAAGGGAATAGACATAAAATTTATTTTAAAACACAAACTACAATGGCACCACATAAACTGCTGCCCAATACTCATTTAAAAATGTTCCTTCAAAGTGGATTGCCACATTACGAGATTGGGATTTTCTACAGAGGCGCTAAGATGGATTAGAGGGAAAGCTTTCATTTCACAGCAGCCGGTGCACTAAGACAAGAAACGACGAAACGACATATTTACAGAGCTGCCTTCCCTTCTGCTGAAACTGTGCCCGTTACACACACTAAAAATGTCTCGTCTTGTCTCACTACTGACTCTGACTCGAAAGTATGTTCCCAACATATAATGGGTAACGAGCATGCAAGTGTCTCCTCCCCTTTCTGTTAGCCTTCTTGAGAGCCACTCACACAGTTAACACGTGTTCAGAAAGGTTACTAACCTCTTATTAATTATAAGTCACATAAAAAGATAAAAGATCAGTCTAACCTCATTGCAGGTTTTAGGAGTGGTACTCGATGGTGTTTGGAAATCTGTCTCATGAGCCTCAAGCTTTTTGCTACAAATAGAAGGCAGGCTCTGAAAAAAAACAGCTATTCCAAATCTTGACGAAATATATCACACACTGGAGGTGGGTGACCCTCAAACTGAGTTTGGTAAATGGGAGAGATTATGAGACCCTAAGAATCTATTTGTTGAAACAGATTAAAAACTCATGTAAGTGAAAATGCATTTGTCAAGACAGCACTTACATGATAACTGATTGAAAAACAAAAAAGAATTTTTTTTAAAGATTTTGTTTTTCCTTCTTCTCCCCAAAGCCCCCCAGTACATGGCTGTATATTCTAGTTGTGCGTCCTTCTAGCTATGGCATGTGGGACACCACATCAGCGTGACCCAATGAGCAGTGCCAGGTCCACACCCAGCATCCAAACCAGCAAAACCCAGGGTCGCTGAAGCAGAGCATGCGAACCCAACAACTTGGCCACAGGGCTGGTCCAAAAGCATCAGTCTTGCATGCCCAAATATTTAGAAGTAAAATGCCTACCACTTACTATCAAATCGTGTATGTATGTCTAGACAGACAAAGAAAATGAGATGAAATGTCAACATTTGTTGAATCCAGGGTAGAAAGCAGCATAATATTCTCTGAACTTCTCTATTTGAAATTTAAAAATTTTTATAATAAACAGTCGAGGAGAAACAAAGAAAGAAACACAGCAGCATCTTTGAGAGTGCTGGCAATGCGTGATGCGGGTATTTTTATTATGGAGACCAGCCATGGTCACTGTCACAGATACTCAGAGCCACCCCTGGACCACAATTTCATCTTGAGAATCTACCAGCTAAGTTATCGTTTTTCCTATTTTTAGCGCTACAAACCTTATATGAAAACTCAATATGTAAAAAAGATGAAAGTAAAGCTATCTTGGTAGAACAAAAGTGGCTAAAGAGTTGACATGTTTTCACATCTCTAATTACCAGCCAATCAAGTTAACAAACATATTCATGGTGCTTTGTTAGGCACTGTGGGATACACTAAAATAAAATTTTTTAAAAGTTGCTTAAATCCTTAAATCAAATAAAATATTCAAATAACCTTCAGAATCCAGAAATACTAGATCTGGAAATGACCAAAATAGCCTCTATTCAGTATGTTTCTTCGAGCAAGGCTGAAGCCGGCTAACAGACCTGCCCAGGACGGCACAGCCAACAGCAGACACAGGACTGAGCCCAGTGCCCTGACTCGGCACCCACTGTCAGCACCACGCTTCAGCCACCGCAGGCCCCATCTGTAACCAACTTCTTGCTTTACGATGTACTAGATGTTAAAGCCTAGTGAGGACAAAACGCTGGGAAAGGACTTAGGAAGTAGAGTGTATTCTGATTATTCCAGTTGCAGAGCTTGCTGCTACTGCCCTCTAAGAAGCACTAACAAATTCCCCAGTTTGAGAATTGTATTCTGCCACCCATCTCAGTTGAGGATTTAATTTGCTATTTTTATCTAAATAAGGGACATAATTTAATTTAATCAAAATCAATCCTTTTTTTTTTTTAAAGAAAAAAAGTTAGGCTATGGGTAAAGAGTAGGAGTATAAGATTTGGGGCCACTACTCTCCTGACCAAAATTTAAAGAAGTGAGCTCTCAGTCACTGTAACGTCTAATACTGATACACAGGTAGCATCTACTTACCTGAACACCTGGAGCAGTGACACCACAACAGGACAACCCATAGCTTCCCAAGCTCATTAATTCTACTAGAGGCATTTTATCACGTTACACTCTACAGGAAATACAATTATCATATGACCCATTTTTGTTAATGAGGATTAGAATGGAGATCTAGTTAAGAAATGAGTGTCACTGGTCTAAAGGCTACTGATTAGCTTAAATTAAATTTAAATGAAGCATTAAATGTAGCAAAAGCTATATAGTATGTTTAATGACTAGATGCTGAAATTTGATTAAAAATAATGCATGCCTAAATTCAAAGTGTAATTTAAATGAAAGAATACCTTGAATAGCGGGGGGACAGATAATCAGTGTCTGATGAAAAGCATCACCACAACCAAAATGAGCAGTTCCAGCCTGCAGAGGAATTCCACGGTGCACAACCGAATGAGCAGATGTGGTTAAGGCCTGAAAAGGGCAACGTCCATGGCATTATACAGAGCAGTGTTCTAACTGCTACCTACATGCTTCACAAACAGAATTCACAAGCATTTCATAAAATCATAATTCCACGATAAAAATGGACCCAGAAACTGATTTCACTGAACTCTACTTTTTGGAGAGTTGTGGCATTGAAGACAGGTGGAGAATACTGAGAGAATGAAAGATGAAAGGAAAAAAGTGAATTTGAGGAGATATGTTCCAACTGTTACCCTGAAATGTTAGAGCTGTACCAGACCGGCCACAGTAGGACCTCACCAGCACTTACCTCCTAACTGCTGACACGAGATTTCCATATAAGTCAAAAGCAAAATGAGCAATCATAAAGAAAAAAAAAAACCAAAAAACAAAGAGTAGAAATTATTAAATACTGTAAATTCTTACCTGATTTCTTAATGTGCCAATTTTAGTAAAATTTGCTGTCAGATTAGCAGTACTGCTTGAAGCAACTGGTCTTAAAAGTGAAGCTTTATTGTGATTATTTGTGTCACATAAATTTGGGTGGGACTTACAAATATCCATAATATGAAAACAGGACTTTACACTGCAAAAAAAGGAAAAGGCAACTGTAATATGATTTTAAACATTTTGAGTAGTTTAAAATTAACATACATTAATAAAATTTAAAAATTATTTCCAAAAGAAAACATTCTATGACTTACACCTAATCTGCTTATTTCCAATACTATTTCTACTAGGAAATCCTAAAAAAGATCGAATTTTAAAGCAAGTAAAAGTATATCTTATACTGCAATATTTTTTAAGACATCAAAACCAATAGTAAGCAATTTTTGGTCAGCTCACCATAATTTTATGACCCATACCCTTTTTCCTGAATTTCTGTATCTCCATATCCCTAAATTAATGTTACCAAGTATGTGGTTATCATGTTATTTTCAAAGTGCTTATATATGGGAACCATGAGATATTTTTAAGGGTGGGGGGAGGAACAGGGATAGTAGCTGGGTTTTACAGAAACACCAATTTTGCCGGTGACCCACAACAATGCTTATGGGTTTGTCCTCAGACCTTCTTCATTCAGTCTTTTTAAAAAATATTTAAAGAAGCTGTTTTCAGTCAATTACTTTACTCCTTTCAGCCTATAAAAAAGAGGTCTGGGGTTCAAAGAATTCAAAAGATTTGCCCACGGTAACTCTGATAAGGCCTTCTCAATTTGAGCATATATTCTTCTCTACTAAACTGTAAAAAAAACCTATTTCCTTTCCTTCCACAATGCAGAGAAGAAAGAATAGGGAACAGGAAAGCAAAATGGTGCAAAGGGAAACTGAAAACAAAGTTTGCAGGACTCAAAAGAAGGAGGGAGGCCAGCCCGGTGGCGCAGTGGTTACGCTTCGGTGGCCTGGGGTTTGCCAGTTCAGATCCCGGGTGTGGACCCATGCACCGTTTGTCAAGCCACATATAAAGGCGTCCCACATATAAAGAAGAGGAAGATGGGCACGGATGTCAGCTCAGGGCCAGTCTTCCTCAGAAAAAAAAAAAAAAAAGAGGAGGATCCGTGGCAGATTTTAGCTCAGGGATAATCTTCCCCCAAAAAAAGAAAAAAAAGAGGGAGGAAGAGTGCTGCCATTTCCTTTTACTATATATATGCCTGGTTATTAAGGTAAGAATGTCGTATAAAAACAAAATCACCCAGTCATTCTCAATATGGTATTTTGGGAAGAGAATAATGGAATGCAATTCAGATGCATTCTAGCTCTACGTCTAGTTACCAGCGAACTTGGCCAAATTAGCTTAACCTCTTTTGACTCAGTTTACTTATATTTAATGAAGAAATCAAATCATTTTTCTAATACACTGATTTTCTATAAGTCATATTATTATTTCTCCAGAATCATTTTTAAAGATTTTGAAATAACATACTGGTTGCTATGAGGGAAATCTAGAAGATGTTTCATATTAACAAAAGGATGGTTCAAAGTCTCAGCTGGAGTAATTCTGAAATCTGCATCAATTAACAACATTTTCTTCAACAGACCAACAAATTCTCTTCTATCAGCTTTCTCAGCCAAAAGATCACTTCCTTCTAAATCCATCACTGTGTTCACCTGTGAAATCAAAATTTTAAGTCATCAAACAAAAATAAGCCATGGACGGTAGTATATGTTAAAGCTTCACAGTTAACACAAAATACCACAACAGACAAAAGAACAAAGAACTACAATTATTTTGAAATAAAAAAGAACTGAACTTAAAAAATCTTCAAAATGATGAGACACCAAATAGCATTCAAAGCTGGAAAAGAATTTTTTTTTTCTCCTTTTACTTGAGGAAGATTGTCCCTGAGCTAACATCTGTGCCCATCTTCCTCTATTTTGTATGTGGGTCGCTGCCACAGCATGGTTTGATGAGCAGCGTGCAGGTCCGCACCTGGGATCTGAACTCATGAACCCTGGGCCGCCAAAGAGGGGCATGTGAACTTAAGGCCACTGGGCCAGCCCCAAAAAGAATTTTTTTAATTAAACAAAAATACATTTCCAACAAGATATAAGGAAAAGAAATTTGTTTGCTAGGATTTTTTGCTTTTAAAGAAAATACTTTTTGCTCAAGAGCAGTATAGTGTAAATTAAATATTTGATAAAGACATGTAATTTAGTTCCTGAAAGGTTGAAACCTTAGAATGAATTTCCTTTGAAAAGATTAAAGACAGCAAGCACTCTATAGTCATTTAGAAAACGATTAGCACGTTTTGGCATCCTTGGCATGCAAGTCTGCCACCTTCAGCATGCAGGCCTGACGAACGCAGCTGCAGTACTCACATGCACTATGTCGTCCAGACTGCTGAATATGTACTTTCTGGCTTCTTTAGACTTCATTCCTGTCTCTGCCTCGTGCTCTTCCAGTGTCTTATTGAATATATCAAAGCAGGAAAATAATATATTATTATTCATCATTTCTGAATTCTTTATTTCTTGAATTCTGGCACATCAGTCTAATATATTAAATATTCGAAGACAAGTAGTAGTTTCAAAAGAGTAACTATCAAAAATGTATTTTTTAGAAGCACAAAAAAATGAGAAGATCTTGGTTCAGGTCAAAAATAGTACATATAACAAACTCCTTAAACAAAATAACTAATTATAAAGTTAATCACTGAGGTTTACCAACACCCCCCCCAAAGATCCTAGGAATAAGTCAGGTACTCGGGTGACGGTCAGCGGTTAGACTTAGCCCCTGCCCTGTAGAGCTAAGAATGTAGATGCAGGTAGAGAAGATGAAACATACAACATAAAAGTGAGAATATACACACAAAACTTTAAAAACCATTTGATGAGTTAATAATTATGTTGCCAGGTTAGGGAATGAGCTAAGTAACTCAGACAGGGCTTTCCCTGTTAAATAAAAAAAGAGGGAGGGTAAAAAATGAAAATTCTTTTGAATTCTTTTGAATTTTGAAGGAAGACATGCAATAAAATTAAAATAGGCATAGAGGGTATCGTCCACACTCATGAGGCATCTTAGAAAACTGTTTTTCTAAATACTTTGTAATTACCTTTAATCTCCAACCAGAATGAGAAATATCTGTTTCTCTGCAAAAAAATCTTGTGGATTTCGTACCCACATTTAACAACTGTTCTCCTGGTAAACCTTGAGTCTGAGAAATGTAACGAATCTGAAAAATAATTTACAGAACAAAAACATTTATTCTTTCATGCAACAGATATTAATTGAACACCTACTATATATCAGACACTAAGACAGATGTTAGGTCAAGAATTCACTGATGCAGTCTGTGCCCTCAAGAAATTCACAGTCTAGTGGGGGAACACACAAGTAAACTATTATAATACAGTGTTAAAAGCACATAACAGGGGCCAGCCCGGTGGCGCAGTGGTTAAGTTTGCACGTTCCGCTTCGGCAGCCGGGGGTTCACCGGTTCGTATCCCAGGTGCAGACATGCCACCACTTGTCGAGCCATACTGTGGCAGGCGTCCCACATATAAAGTAGAGGAAGATGGGCACAGATGTTAGCTCAGGGCCAGTCTTCCTCAGCAAGGAGAGGAGGATTGGCAGTAGATGTTAGCTCAGGACTAACGTTCCTCAAAAAAAATAAACTAAGAAAATAAAAAATAAAAGCACCATAATAAATGCATACTTTGTGGAAAGACAGAGAAGGAACAACTAAAATAATTGTAGTCACATAAAGTTCCAGAAGAGGCTATGTTCAAGTTGGGTCTTAAAGGATAAACAAGAGTTCCTCAGCCCTAGAGGAGTGGGGAAAACCTGATCTATTATGATTTATGTTAAGGCTGTAATACATGAATAAATATGGAAAACCAAGAGAAAATCCCTAGACATTCACAGAGACTGGAAGCACAGAGGTTGGCTAAGGGAGAAACGGGAAGAGATGAAACCGAACTAGCAGGCAGAGGACTTTATCAATAGGTTAGGAAGTTTGGATTTTACTCTAGGAGGGAATAATGGGAAACCAGTGGAGAAATCCAGACAGAAAACTGACAAGTTACACTTCTAAAGCGATGTCTAAGAACGTTGAGAGGAAAAGGCCAGGGGAGAGCTGAGCGGGCCTGAACGGAGAGACTGAGTAGGGACAGAGAGAAAGCAGTGGATTCAAGAGAGACAGCCTGATGGAGACTTGGTGATTCTGACTGCGGGAGCAGTGGAGGGCCGTCTGTGTCACGGCAGAGGCATGGCTGAGTCAGTGGAGGAGGAGCTCTCGGGAGTATACAGAACCGCTCCATCCTCAGGGCCTGAGCTTGGTGTCCTTCTGTTTGAACGCTCCTCCCCATGCATCTGAACGCTCATCTTCCACTTCTTCAACTCTCAGCTCCAACGTCACCTTGCTCCGGGGGCCTTCCATGACCCACCAATAAATAACAACAGCTCTCTCCTCCTCAGCTACCCCATCTGCCTTACTCTCACGTTTTTCTCCAACATGCTTTTACCATCTGATACTCTGTACATTTGCCTTCTATTTTCTTACCCTGCTCCCCCTTTGAATGTAAGTTTCATGGAGGGAAGGACTTTATTTTGTTGACTTAGATACGCACCCAGGACAATGGCTGGTACCCAGCAGGCCCTCAAACTTCTGTTCCCCAACTTAATAACCGGGCAGCACAGGGAGTAAACAGAGGCTAACCTCCTCCAGACTGGGTTTGAGAACACAGGGCTCCTTTTGTTTCAAACCTTACGGACTCTGCTGTAGCAGTCAGCCCATCCTCTCTTGTGTCTTCTATTTCCTCCTCTATGAGATCCTTCCCCTCAATCCACAAAAACGCTTAATATCTTCTATCCTCAAAAAAAATCTTCTTTAACTATTTAAAACTCTTTCTTTTCTCACTCAGTTAAGAGTCTTAAAATAGCAGCCTATATTTTGCTTCCCATTCTCACTTCAGCACACTACAATCTGAATTTTCCTATCACTCCCACGATATGGTACTAAGCTAAGGAATGGCCTTTAATGACTGACACATTCGATAACACATATTAACCCTTATCTTCCTCTGACACTATTGGCTATTACCTCTCTACTAGAAACTCTGTTCCTTGCATTTCCACAGCATCACTCTTTTCTAGTTCTTCTCCTGCTCTTGACACTCTTTCCCTTCCCCTCTCCACCTGTTCTATGACGTGTTCCAGAGCTTTCCCTGTCCTTTCCCTCTATAAGCCCCACACACCCACAGTTTCATCTCTAAATCTGTATCCAACTATTTATCTCCACGCTGGTTATAGATCCAACTTACTGAAACTCTCCACTTGGCTACACTTTAGGTACCTGCCTCAGGGTGAACATATCCTAACCTCATTTTCCCTCATATCTGTTAATCCTCAGGTGTTTCTCCCTTTGATGAACAGCAACACCAACCACCCAAATCAGAAACCTGACATTTATGCCAGACAAGCACCTCTCCCTCATCCCCTTTCCCCCAACACCCAAAACCCTCACAATTTTACTCATTAGTATCTTTCCTAACTGCCCCTCCTCTCCATCCCTACGTCAGGTCTTCTTCAATTCTGTTATATAATTTCAAAACCCCCAAGCTACTGCCTGCCTCCCTAATGACCCCATCCTCTCACACCCAATTCGTTTTTCACACAGCTAACAGCCATTTTGGTAAAATGTAAATCTGATCGTTACTCCTTGCATAAAATTACTTTATTGCCTATGAGATCAATTCCAAATCTCTAATCCTGGCGTACAGGCCCTCCAGCTTCATCTCTGCCCTGTTCTTCACGTGCTCCTCTGCTCCAGGCCCACCTAGCACCGTGCTCAACTTCACATGGGCTCGTTCCTCTTTCCCAGATTGCTCTCTAACTCCTGTTCACCAAGGTCCCTGTGCCCCGCCTCACTTCACCAAATCCCCGTGACAAACTTTTACTATTCCTCCTTCAAGACTCAATTCAAGAACTTCTCCTGGGGCTGGACTGGTTGCGTAGTGGCTAAGTTCGCAGGCGCTGCTTCAGCAGCCTGGGGTTTGCGGGTTCAGGTGCAGACCTAGCACCTCTCGTCAAGCCACGCTGTGGCTGCAACCCACATAAAACAGAGAAAGACTGCCACAGATGATAGCTCAGTGACAATCTTCCTCACAAAACAAAACTTCTCCTCAGTCAAGCTGTGCCTAACGATCCCAAACAAGGGTGACCACTTCTCTGTGCCACCATCACACCTAGAACATAATAATTTCGGTGCCTTTATAACACTATGTAACAATTATTTTTTACATGTTTGTTTTCCCCACTAGACTATGAGCCTCCTGACAACAGTCTATGTTTATTTTACAAGGAATGATCACTAAAATCTCCACCTTACTAATTAGTTTCATTTCATTAAAGTGCAGTGCCTTCCCCTCATCCACATCCCCGAGGTGGCTGAGTCCCTTGTTCTATGGAAACAGAAAATGAAGAGAAAAGTACTAAGAGCTCAGGACCTAGATGTTACATCAGTCTCTTGAGTGGCAGGAAAGGCATTCGACAATTCAATTTCAACAAATACACAAAGAGCATTTATCATGCGTCAGATGCTAAGGATATGCAGATGAATAAAATATGGTGCCAATCTTCAAAAGCATATAAAAGCATATAAAAGCAGAACAGATAAATATTTAAGCACATAATCTGCAATTAAGCCCAGAAGTGCCACTGTGAAGAAGAAAACAAGGTGCCAGAAGAGTAGAGGACAGAGCAATTAGCGTCTCTAAGAAACTGGGACGGCACTGAAAGCAGCAAAGCAAGCGGCAGGTGAACCTGTCAGTGCATTTGGTCACAACGCCCACCTGGTCTTTCGAAGAGGAACTGTCCCATCTCTAAGCCCTGATACATGAAGGGACCCACCCTTGGCCCCCCGTCCGCAGTGGATGAAGGGTGGGGATCAGACTCAGAAGCATTACTGCATAAATTCACTTTGTGAACTCAAGTAGAAATAAGCCAAGCAAATCAGATTTACAATGTCAGGAATGGGGACTAAGAAATGCCAACTACTGTGGGGGGACGAGCGGAAGGATTATGATGTGGAGCCGGAGTCCAATGGCCATGTTAACCTAACCACAGCTGAGGGTGAGCAGATCCTGAGTAGCAAGTTGGGGTCAGAACACACGAAAGCACCTGAAGAGCAGCTGAGGCACACGGAAGACCCAGCATCGGATGAGGGTCTATGGCGCCTGCCAGTTCCGCTAAGTCTGCCCTCAAAAGCCAAAGCACCTCCGATTCCAGGCTGCACCCGATCCAGCCGTATCACAGCTCCATTTGTGGATTTTTGTGCAAGTCCACAGATAAAAAAGTGAACTTTTACTTAAGGCAGCTTCAGAAGGCCTCTCTGCATGTGAACAGCCTGACAAAACAGTGTCCTTTAAAGACTCCCACCCGCTGCCCTGGAGTGGAAACAGTAGACTTCATTGCTCCTGCATAAGACGTGATTTGAAATTATGAAGGATAATAACTTGAATATAAACTCAGACTTTTCGCTGTTCTGGATAAGATTCTATCTAAACTCCAACAAACATTTTGCAAGAACAATCAACATTTACCAAATAAATTATTCTCCCTCCCTCCACAAAAATATTACAATTCCCTATAATGTTTTTATATTTCCCTGGTAAACCTAGTTAAATCCTGCACATGGAACACTAAGACAACAGTAGACCTGCCCTTAAGACAGGAAGGGGTCCTGCACACCACCACTTCACAGGGGCCTCCTTTAACACACACTAAACACACTTGTGGACAAAGGGAAATGAAATGCATGGACGAGAAACATGGCCTGTGAGAAATTCTCAACATGGTCAGTCCCTCGTTATGGAATCCAAAATTCAAAAAGGAAATTGCCTTGGAACAGCTTTAAGAGATGATAAAGATGATTAAAGGGCTGGACTACTAACCCCATAATGAAGAATTAAAATAATCTGAATATTTTCTCCTGGCTTTTAAGTATCTAACAATTATAGGTCTACTATTAGAAGGTTAAATAAAGGTTGAACATAAGACATACCAACAACAGTTAAGGAAGAGATAAGTTACAATATATTTCATAGGAAGTCTTTACTGTTATAAATGTCCCATGTGCACTTGAGAAGTGGGTATCCTGCAGTTCTGTGTGTAGTACTGGGTGCAGCGTGCTATACCTGTGTCATTGGGTCAACTTGGTTAATCGTGTTCAAACTATATTCTCACTGATTCCTTTCTATCTACTTGCTTTATCAATTACTCAAGGAAAGGTGCGAAAATCACCTATTATGATTGTGGGTTTATCTATTTCTATTTTTGCTTCTGTCAATTTTAGATTTATATTATTCTGAAGCTACTACTAGAGGTATAAAATACAGAATTGTGATGTGTTTATACTGAACTGAATTTTCCAAATTGGTTGAGCTTCCCCTCTTTACAAATATTACTGATTTATTTATAATAAAGAACACTCCTGTTGTTAAAAGGAATGTTATAAACAAAAGCAAAACAGAAAGAAAAGAAAATCTTGTACAACATACTTTCTGAGAAATAAATATTTGTACAAAATGTCATCACAGGACAAAATGATAAACTAGCATAGGCGGCTGGCTCCCTCCCTACAAGTCACATCTGGAGACAGAATACTAACGAAGGTGAGGAATCTGAGAAGCGAATAACGATGCCAGCAGACTGACAGTGGGGGTGGGAGTGGCGTCTGGGAGAGGACCGGAGACTGAGGACGGACAAGAGCAGGCCGGGTCGGGCCCTCTCAGCTGGGCCGCTCTCCTCACACCGGCTGGAGAGTCTTATCCTGAGGTAGAGCAGAGGCATCCACTGCTAACAGCATGGCTCCTGGGTTCATGCTGCCTGTGCTGGGGTTTTGGGCAAGTTATTTAACTTCCCCGCACCTTCCTCATCTGTAAAACAGAGGCACTAGCAGCATGTACCTCATACGGATGTTGTGAGCATCAAATAAGTTAACGTCCAGTGTTAATCAGAACAGTTCCTGGCACATAGAAGAACTCAGTATTAATTCGTAACATTACCACGGCCCACTGTAATGCAAAAAATAAGTTAAAAAATAAAACAGCAACAACATCCCAATTGGGCGCCCAAGTGATTAGGGCAGCTGAAGTCTGGAAGAGGAGCAGATGACAGAAAGGTCGACTCTGCTGGTGCCCCTTTCTCATCCTAATCAGATGATCATAGTCCAGGGAGCTGGGGAAATCTATGAAACTCAAACACATTAATAAATAGACTAAAGCAAAAAAACAAAAAAGAATACTTATGTGAACACTTTAATAGATGCAGAAAAGCATTTGAGAGTCCAAAATTAATTTAGGGTTTAAAAAAATGCTCAGAAAATTAGGTATAGAAGGGAGCTCCTTTATCTTGAAAACAGACATAAATCAAAACCTATATAGCAAATATCATATTTGAAAATGAATATAAAGTCTAAGATTGGAAGCAAAACAATGATATGCTCACACCATCACTCCTATTTATTTGCATTCATGCATTTTGGAGAATAATTTTTACAACACTGAACTGATAACTGTGCAACTACTGATGCTCTGTGTAATAGCTTTTTTCAATTACTATACCCCTTTGGAATTAAAGTAATATACATTCTGAAAATACTGCTAATCTGGATCGGATAACACCTGTTTCCAGTTTTTTTTAAAAAGCATCTATTAATGACTTTAGAAACACAGTTTTGGTCAGGGCTTTGTCTTAAATTATCATTGTGACATCTGACATGTCATTTCATTTTCCTGGGCCTTGGTTTCCTCCTTTATAAAACGGGCAGGGGCACTAACTAGATGACCTATAAGGTCCTCTTCAGTACTAACATCAGTTGTCCAAGAATAGAAGTGTAAAGTCCAAATCCGCAGTACGACAGCAAATGGACGTGAAGTTGCCACTAGATGGTGTCCTGCTCCAGGGTGTCACACGGGTCACAAACCGCAGTCTACAGAGCCAAAGGTGTTCTCACATTTGACGGCAACCTCAGTACTTCAGCAGCTAAGAGGTTATGGGTTCTCCAAGGAGATCACTAACTCTTTCAAAACTAGCAATAGTCTAGCATCTGCATCAAGGTTAGTGGTTGGGGAAAAGCTGAAGGAATCCAGGATATACGGAAAATTCTACAGAAACTATCTTTTAAGCAGTACACTGAACAATGCAAATCAAAACTACACTAAGGCATCACCTTAAATCCATTAAAATGGCTATAATCACCAAGACAAAAAATAACAAATGTTGGAGAGGATGTGGCGAAGAGGGAACCCTCATTCACTGCTGGTGGGAAGGCAAACTGGTGCAGCCACTGTGGTAAACAGTATGAAGATTCCTCAAAAAATTAAAAATAGAAATACCATACAACCCAGCTATCCCACTACTGGGTATCTATCCAAAGAACTTGAAATCAACAATTCAAAGAGACTAATGCACCCCTATGTTCATTGCAGCATTATTCACAACAGCCAAGATGTGGAAGCAACCTAAGTGCCCATCCACTGATGACTGGACAAAGAAGATGTGGTATATATATACAATGGAGTACTACTCAGCCAGAAAAAAGACAAAATCGTCCCATTCACAACAACATGGATGGATGTTTAGTGAAATAAGCCAGACAGAGAAAGACAAATATCATATGATTTCACTCATATGTAGAAGATAAACACATGGAAAAAGAGAAAAGTTCAGTGGTTACCAGGGGGAAGGGGGTTGGGAGGTGGAAAAGGGGGTGAATGGGAGCACTTATATGGTAACAGACAGACAATAACGTGCAAGTGAATTTTCACAATGTTGTAAACTATTATGACCTCAATTGAAAAAAAAAAAAAAGAGGTATGCTGAACATGGAGGGGAAGGTAGAGAACACAGGACAACTAGTCTGAGAGAGAAGCCTTATGGTAGAAAGTCAATGGAAGAAGATAAGAGATTAAAGTTAATGATGACATCTAATGTTACCTAAATGTTCTATTTTTTCATGCTTAAAAGCTAAATGTCATTTAAATGAATATTATATTTATCCACTATAAGCCAATTATAGAAAGACAAAATGAAGGTAACCATTTTGTTAATTTTGACTAACATTTTCCACTAAAATAGCTGAATATGTATATATCTCTCTAATAAAGGAGATGCTATGAAACTCTTCCAAATAATAGTAAATAAGATAACAATTACTCCAAAAAAGAATCTTGGTATTAAAAACCAAGAAAATAGCAAACCACATTGTCTAATACCTTAGAGAGGTTAATAAACGTACCTGAAAACTATCATGAAAAGTGTTTAATGAAGTGATTTGCTAGATTCTACTGAGAATCATCTAGATAATGTTAAACTAGACTTTAGCACCATTCAAAAACAGCTAAAAATACTAAAGAGGGTTCAGGTGGCTGAGGTACTTAAGACCAACAATGGTTGCTGGTCTAAGACCAGGAGTTACGATGCCTTTAGCCCTTGGAGAGGCTGACATTTCACCCATCGTCACAGTCTGCCACCTGAGTGGAGCGCTATTATTCAAATGACACAGTCCAGCCCTTTATATGGCTATACTATAAAAATGATAAAAGAAATTCTCTTAAGAGTTTCACAAAACTGATTTTGGGGCCTGTGGATTGTAATTTTGTTTATGAAACTTACCTCAGTTGTTATAAAAGTTTTTAAAAACCAAATACAGTTCTGAGATCTTGAATTTAAATTCCCTAAGATCCCAGGTTTTGCCATTTTATTTTTAAAAGATTTTCACATGTATTTGTATACCTGGGGGAATGCATTCCTACAAATCCACTATTTTTCTTTACATTCAACTGGTTCTACTAGATTATCGCGAAGTTCTGTTACCTGGTCATACTCCAGGGCTCCTGGGTAGAGCGGCCATCCCAGGAATAATTCTGCAATCACGCATCCCAGTGACCACATGTCTATGGCTTCACAAAATGGCAATCCCAATATGATCTCTGGCGCTCTGAAATGTAACAACAAAAAAAAACAAAACAGAGTGGTTTTCATCTGACATCCTGAGAAAAGTTAGTAAAATGACAAAGAAATCACCTTCTATTTATAGTAACTCTTCACTGTCAGAGCTCTTTTAAACCAAGCTATATCCTGAATTAATCTTCAAAAAGTGCTATGAGTACAACATCGCTATGATAAAATCTCTATACTTAATCCTTATGGAGTCTTATTAACATACATTAAAAAAAGGAGAAACTGTAGATCTTGTTTTTGAGACTATAGATTAGAAATAGCACACTAAAAAGAGAACTGGCAAACTGCTGAATACATGCACCATGACATCAAGAGACTGAAAAGCAGACGCCGAGAGAGAGGCCAAAACAAATCCAAACCCCCGAAGGCTAACGCAGACCCAGACCTAGATACTCCTCCAGAACACAATAAATATCCACATAATTAGACCCAGTTCAGTGCACTCTGCTTGAAAACACAGAAAAGTAGGGGATACACCAAAATAATTCAAAAGCATTTTAGCACTTCAAGAGCTTTGATAATTTGGAAAATGTATTCCATGAAAGATAACATTCCCAGATAGATTATGTTGCTGCTTAACATGACTTTTTCAACCTTCTAAGAGATACTTCACATAGAGCTATGTAATTCCAAAGTAAGTCACACATAGTGATCCTAAACAGTCCCAAATTTACAGAGAAGTTGTAAGAACAGTACAATGAATTTTTTTTCCTGAACCATTTGAGAGTAATTTGCTAATTAACCGCGTACTTTGTATTTCCTACAAACAAGAATATTCTCCTACATAACACAATACAATCATCAAAATCAGGAAATGAACACTAATACACCTCCACCCTCGAAGCCTTAGGCTCCAAGTCAGGACAATTATACCAGTAACGTCCTTTCCAGCAAAAGGATCCAGTTTAGAATCGCGCACTGCATTTAGTTGTCATATCCCTTTCAGTCTTTTTCAAAAAGGAATAGTTGCTCAAGTCTTTCTTGATTTCCATGACCTTGGCATAAGATACTCCAGGCCCGTTACTTGTAGAATGGCCCCCACTGTGGGTTTGTCTGATGTTTCCTCATATTAGATCTGGGTTATAAACCTTTGGGAGGAAAATTACAGAGTGATGTTTTTCTCATTGTGTGCTACCAGGTGGCATACAATTCCGATTTGTTCCACTGCTGATCATGTTCACTGTGATTACTTGATTAGCATGGTGTCTGCTAGATATCGTCAGTAGCAGCTCCTCCCTTCTCTGTGGTTTCAATTTGAGACTATATGAATAATCCAGTCCTCATCAAACTTTCAATTTATTCATTTATTTACCTATGTGAGTACAGATTAATGGATTCTTATTTTTATTCAATGGTTTATAACCCATCATTATTGTTATATATTTTGATACTCTAATCTTCCCAGACTTGACCAGCTGAACCCCCTCAATGAGCTTTGGGTCCTAATTACTATTGGGATGGCACTGTTGCCAGGCTCTCTCAACATACATTTCATAAACAGTTACACAATACAAGCTTTCTGCTAGTTTCTTCAACTGAGACTGCTGACTGTCATTATCTCCTAAGGCAGTGGTTCTCAATCTTGGCTGCACATTACAATCACTTGGTCCTGGCCACACCTTATACCTGTCAACGAAAATAATCCATAACCAATCTATAAATGAAAATTTGGGTGAGTTTATTCTGAGCCAAAATGTGAGGACCATGGCCCGGGGCCTTCCTTCCTCAAGGAAGGAAGGGCACCAAAGAAGTGGGTGTACAGAGTGGTTATACACCCTCAAAGAGGATGTTTCACATATGATTGAAATGTCCCTTTTACAATAGTCACAAAACAGCGACTGATGGACACAGCAGATAGTAGGTCTGCTGTCTCAGTGGACACAGCACAGCAGGGTGGCAGGTCTGTTGTTTCAAGCTGGGTGGTCACAGGTGAGCACAACAATCAGTTGCTAACCTGGGGAAAGATGCTTATCCTTAAAGAAATGCCAATGGCGGGGGAAGCTGCACCTTTATCTTATGGGCATTTGTTCTTGTCTTTGGGACATAGCAAATGCTTAAGCAGATATACAATGCATGTTTGATGGCCACGTCAGGTCCTTTTGGAAAAAACAAAGTCAGGCCGAATTAGATTTACATCAAATGGCTTCCCATATACTCCAATATATCCTATTGCTTGCCATTTCTACTTGTCATACCAATTAAATCAGAAACTCTGGGGATGAAACTTAGGCATCAGTACGTTTTAAAGCTCCCAGGATGATTCCAATACATGGCCAAAGCTGAGAACCAAAGCCCCAGCCTCGAGTAGTGAGACCAAGCGGCAGACTAGCCATCTCCTCCCTACAGATCTTCTCATCAGAGTAGCTCAAGGGGGAAGAAACAAGCTGTCTTCTACCATAGATCTGGGATCTGTCCAGTGACTCTTCTCCTCCTGGACATGTCTGCTATAATTAATACATGAGATTCAACAGGACTCAATCAACACACAAGCATTTGTTAAAAACAAGTAAGAGCCATGGGGAGATGCTATGCGACATAAAAGATTTTTAAAACATAGTAATAAAAGACTTTCATTCTTCTGAAAAAATACTTAATAAGCGTTTGTATAGAAGTATACACATGAATTATATTCAGATATAATCAAACACTGAATTGTGTTGTAGAAAAAGGAAAAAGTTACACTAACTTATTGTGGGGGCTTGGAATTGGCCACCCCAAGATATGTCTCTTTGGCATGAAGATTGTTTGGGGCTGGTTACTTTTAATAAACTGCCGACAGGAAAGCAACTCTGAAAAGTAGAGTTTACTTACCCTTCGTTAAGAAACATTTACATTGTAAAGGAAATCACCATCTGTAAAGGTGTCTCCCTCTCTGTAACAGGAAGAAGGGGGGATGACCTTATCTCTAGAAACTCTTAATCAATGCCAAAGGCAAGGACTTAAATCTGCATATTGTTTACTGTACTTGTGTGGTAATCTCCCATGATCTCTCCCCCTCCACCCCCAACATCTTCCTTTGTCTTTAGCTGAAGATGATATTTAAGGGGGGGGGGCTTCAGCCATTTTGGCGAGTTGCTCAGCTTGCCTGGGCCTCTCCTATGTATACGTGCTATAAAGCTTTGTTTAATTTTCTCCTGTTATTCTGTCTCATGTGAATTTAATTCGTTCTCCGGCCAGAAGAACCCACAGTGGGTAGAGGAAATGTCTTCCTCCCCTACATTATCAAGCTTATGTACTCACAATATCATACAAAAGACAGGGAGATCTTAGCGTTTTTTTCCTCACTATTGTAAATGCAGAACCTAGCAGAGAATATGCACTCAGTAAACATCTCTCAGATAACTCATTCCAACACAGGTTGGTTGGGTCACGCAAAGGAGAATATCAGAGGGAAAGGTGGGTTTGACCTAGGCCTTGAAGAACAGAAGTCTAGGCAGAAAGAAAGAGAAATGGGCACAAGAGTTGTAAAGGTATTTATTAACCTTTAATAAAAAAGATACAAAGCAAAGGGGCAGTCACAGTTTCAACAGTGTGGAGTACGCAGGGACTCACCTGGGCACCTGATGGTGCACTGACACGAACCTACAGAATCATTAACACAGAGCTGAAGCTGTGTAAGAGCTTTAAAGTTATTTTGAAACATTTAATATAAAAAATTCATGGGATTTGAAATTGGCTGCTGTAGAAAACTTCAACATCAATCTGGCAATGAAAGAAAAGTAACAGAATGATAGTGCCTAGGATACACAATTTAAAGAGACTGATATTACTTGAAATCTGGTTAACAATAAGAAAAGAGTTTCTGTCAATTGGACAAAGAGCGATGAATTCTTTCTGTCATTTGCTACTATTTAATGAATGAGCCAAACATAAAATCTAAGAAACAAAAGTTATATTCATGCAAGCAAACTAAAATTTCTCATTTTAAAATATGAAAAGATTTTAACTGCAAGTTTTATACAACTTCATTATGTATTACTGCATCAGTTCAGATCCTCTACGAAGCAGATTAGATGTGCAAGGAATTTCTTGGGGGGAAACACCTGTGACGGGTACAGGGCGAGGAAGCAGGACTAAGTGAAGAGAGCCTCAGACCGTGAGCGGTTCTGGCATCAGTGAACGAAGAGGCAAAGGAACAAGCAAGCAGAGAGAACCTCTGACTGCAGTGCTGTTCTGAGAAAGTCCTGCCTGGGCCACATGACCTGCCAGACGAGTTTCCCACCAGGCAAGAACAGCCCAGCAGACGCGTGGCCTCTGCCTGAGCACTGACACACACCTGAAGGTGCAACAGCTGAACGCGCTCAGTCAACCACGCTCCCTGCAGGAGGTGCTCCTGAAGGGGAATCAGAGCCCACAATTCCTTGGCTGCCACAACTATCTTTCCAAAAGCTTCTGTACTTTATCTTATTTTATAATACACATATATGATAAAGGAAATGCAATAAACGTCTTTACCAAGTCCCATTCAAACGTGCCCAAATTCTCTCCAGTTTAACCTAGTACGCCATAAAATATTTTCATTTCCTATGTGTCTCATCACTTTGAAAGCTTGGGAAGAAATACCTTAAGGCCTTTACAATCTAGATGAAACTGTCAGAGGAGGCAGAGTTCTACCAGCCAGTCTTACGATACAATAAACTTTAAAAATTAAATTATTCAGGGGCTGGCCTGGCGGCACAGCGGTTAAGTTCGCACGTTCCACTTCGGCGGCCCGGGGTTCACCAGTTCAGATCCCGGGTGCAGACATGGCACCGCTTGGAAAGCCATGCTGTGGTAGGCATCCCACATATAAAGTAGAGGAAGATGGGCATGGATGTTAGCTCAGGGCCAGTCTTCCTCAGCAAAAAGAGGAGGACTAGTGGCAGATGTTAGCTCAGAGCTAATCTTCCTCAGAAAAAAATTAAATTACGCATGAAAGAATAATATATCTATCTGTCGGTAAAGAATAAAGCTTAGTTTTCTGGTTATACCTTAATTGACTCTGAAATTCTTCTTTTGGGCTAAACATACTTTTGTATAAAAATGATCATAGCAAGGACTCTAACTTGTGGACCGCTCTTAAATCTTCTGTTCTACTCCTAAAGGAAATTCTCCCACTTCTTTTTCCCCACTTTAACTCTTTTCCGAGCTCCTACAGTGTGGCAGAATAGAGCACAGAAGAGGCACCAATTGTACTTTCGTGGAACAGGCACGGCTCACACGGAATGTCTGCTGAATGCAGGAGACGACCACACCTGCTGTGTGCCCGCTATGAACATTAACTTGCAATCAGAAGGCAAGTGTCAAACCCACAAACTTGAAAATTTAGGTCATGTGGCAACAAAGGCTGTCTACCTAAAATGCCATATTTTTCTTTTTTCTTTTTGCCATGTGCTTTTAATTAAATTTACCAATATTCATTAAGACCAAATCCTTTCTACTTCTCTAAAACCTTGAAACACTGACATAAAATATAGGGTAAAGTGGGTAAGCTGGAAAAAAAATTTTTAAGTGGGAAAACTGAACTCTGGATGGTTTGTGGGACTTTTGCTAGGGTACTAGAAGAGAATGTTGGCAGTAGATGCTGCAAATAAGAACACAGTGAAACGCTACCACCCAGAAAAGAAGTTGACTATGAATGGAACATTTTATTTGCTTCATTTCATTGTTTTTTACAGTCATGTGCTGCATAACAACATTCTGATCAACAACAGACCACATACACAACAGTGGTCCCATAAGCTTAGCACCCAATAGCCAAGGTGTGCAGCAGGCTGGGCCATCTAGGTTTGTGTGAGCACGCTCCCTGATGTGCAACACAACCATCAAATTGCCAAATGACGCAGTTCTCAGAACATAACCCCGTTCTTTTTTTTTTTTAGAGAGATTTTATTTATTTATTTATTTATATTTTTCCTTTTTCTCCCCAAAGCCCGTCCCCCCCCCCCCAGTACATAGTTATACATTATTAGTTGTGAGTCCTTCTAGTTGTGGCACGTGGGATGCCACCTGAGCATGGCCTGATGAGCGGTGCCATGTCCACGCCCATGATCTGAACCCGCGAGACCCTGGGCCACTGAAGTGGAGCGCAAGAACTTAACCACTTGGCCATGGGGCCGGCCCCATGTAACCCTGTTAAGTGATGGATGGCTGTACTTTTTTAAGTTGAAAATTCAATTACTGGCAGAAGAATTCAATTAACAGCCCTGTTAGGAAAAAGGGTGTCCTAGTTCAGGAGCTCACGATATCTAGTTCTAGTCACAATTATATTCTTATAGAGGCAGATGCTTTGGGGGATCACTACAAATGCCGTTAAACTATGAACACGTGATAATTTATGGCCATGAAGAAAATGCTGATCATAATATGGTTCCTAACTTAAAAAACTAAGAGTTAGGCCAAAGTGAACATCTAAGCTGCCCAACAGTTCATCTCCCATTCGAGTTACTAAGCTAAGATAATGCTGATATATTTCAGCTTCTTGTGAGTCTGGCGACAAAACCACCCAGGTCTGGTCAAGTTGAGGACTCTGATCAAATAAGTTCTGAAATGACAAAGCTAAGGGCCAGAAGCTGAAGATTCTGTGGGGTAATGTCACTCAGCAAGACTGAGCGGCACAGCCATCCAGGCTTCTAAGTGATGATACTCCTACCCAAGTGTACATCTACATGCTTTCCTTTTTTTTTGAGGAGGATTAGCCCTGAGCTAACATCCACCACTAATCCTCCTCTTTTTGCTGAGGAAGACTGGCCCTGAGCTAACATCCATGCCCATTTCCCTCTACTTTATATGTGGGACACCTGCCACAGCATGGCTTGATGAGCGGTGCCTAGGTCTGCACCTGGGATCCAAACCAGTGAACCCCGGGCTGTCAAAGCAGAACATGCAAACTTAACCGCTGCGCCACCAAGCTGGTCCCTCTACTTTTGACAGTAAGAAGATACCAGAGAAAGGCAGCACAGACTTGGAAAAGGCAATATAAGTGGTAAACTCAATAAAGATAAACAGACTAAAATCAGAACAGTCTTCTCCGAGGCAGAGAAAGATGTAGAAAGTTTTAAGTTTTATTAAAGTATAGTTTTATTAAGTTTTATTAACTTAATAGTTTTATTAAGATATAATTCATATACCATACAATTCACCCATTTAAATGGTACAATTCAATGGTTTTAGTATATCATGGAATTGTGCAACCACCATCACAACCAATCTAAAAGAAAATAAGAACCTTTTGCCCATATACTGGTGATGCAATATAAAGGAGCATGGATCACGGATGCAATTCCCTTTGGATAAATTTTCTAGGAACTTTATGCTGTACTGGTACTAAAAAATTGGGAAATCTACAGAAAAGCTCTGGGAAGACAAATCTTGGAGGACTCTGGTAAGGAGGCACTGATCGCAAATAAGGAAAATCATCTAAATAGAGCTAGATTTTAAACACTCAAGAGGAGACACCTAGCTTTCCCTCTAATTGCAGGTAACTTTCCTGAGCCTCAGTATTTTCATTTTTAAAATGGGGTTTTACTGACCTTACATACTTGGAAGATTATCTAAAGGACTAAGTAAAACAATGTGCATAAAATGTACAACAGCACATACATCCCCCCGATTTATTCAAATCCTACCATCCTAATTCACACCTCCTCTCTTCTCAAACCACCTCCTCCTCCCCCATTCTCATTCCCAACTGTTGTCCCTGCATCCTACATTACTGAAAAAAAGAGAGATAATTCAAAAGAAACTTCCACATTCTCACCACCCATCCACTAGCCCACTTGCATGTGTCAGCGCGTCTATCCGAGGCACCCATGCTCACTTACTGAAGTACAGGGCATCACTCCACCAATTTCCCACTCTGTCATCACCAGTCTCAATGTACGTGTGTGTCTCTCTCTCTAGGACCATCCCACATCTCCCATCTTGGAAAAAAAGAAAACGAAAAAACTCTTGTTTATACACTTTCCTTCAGCCATCTCTCCTTTCTCTGTTCCCCTGGACACCAGTCCTCCTTGGAAGCATTGTTAAGAAAAGCTGCCTGCAAATCTAGCCATGTCTTAAGCTCACTCTAATCAGACTTTCGTTAGCCCATCATTCCACCAAAACAGCCTGTCAAGGTCACCATCAGCCACTGCCTTGAGACATCCTCACTTACCTGACTCGCAGCATTTGACAAGCCGGTTACACGCTCCTGCTTTAAACGCTGTCTGCACTGGACCTCTAGGACGCCACTCTTTGTTCTCCACTTTACCTCCCTAGCACTCCCTTCCCAGATTCCTTTCTAGTTCCATCTCACTTCCACAAGCTCTCCATTCCGGAGTGCCCCTAGGCTCAGTCCTTGGATATCTATCTTCTCCAGCAACATACATTCCCTTCGGTAGTCTCCTCCACTCAGTTGTGAATACCACCTCTATTCTTAAGACTCCCAAATGCGTATCTCCAACCCAGACCTCTCTAATTAACTCCAGACCTACATATCCAACTGTCTGCTCAACAGCTCTTCTTGAGTGTCCCTAGATATCTCAAGCTGAATGTCTTCAGAAAGAACTCCCAAGTCCCCCACCTCGCTCCTCCCTCACCTTTCCTCACCGCAGGAGATGACAACTCTATCCTTCTGGTTTCTCAGACCCATAATCCGGGAGAATCAAATCTGACTCTTCTCTTTCTCTCACTTCCCACATCTTTCAGCAAATCCCACTGACTCTATCTTCAGAATAGATCCAGAACGTGACCATGTGCTCCACACGTTTACTGCTATCACACTGATCTAAGCCGCCATCACCTCTCATCTGGATGATTTCAAGAGCTTCCTAACTCTTCCTCTCGCTTCTGCCTCTGTCCTCTGTCGTCTGCTCTCAACCAGGCAGCCAGAGGGATCCAGGTAATTCACAAGTCAGACCAGCCAGTCTTCTCTTCAAAGTCTCCGTAACAGCTTCCCATCTCAGATACCATCAAGTTCCTTACAAGAGCCAACAAGGTCACACACGATTCAGCCCTTTCCTACATCTAATCTTTCCTACCATTATCCCACTTTCTTGCTCTGATCCACCCACACTGGTCTCCTTCCTCTTTCTAACCACAGTTCCTGCCTCAAAACCTTTGTACTAATCTAGAAGAAGGTCCCAGGCAGAGGAAACATCTGAACTCTTACTTTGCATTTCTGCTCAAAGAACATCACATTAGAAAGGCCTCCCCTGGCCCTCCCCCCAACACCTACATGTAACCCCCCTCCTTCAGCCTGCTTTACTGTTCTCTACAGCACTTGTCACCAAGTGATGCACGTTTGCTTCTTATCCGTTTTCCCCTCCCGCACTAGAATATAAATTCCATGAAGGCGGGAACTTTAACACTTCAAGGCTATATTCCCCGCACTGAGAACACTGCCTGGCCACATCCATTCATTGGGGAATGCTAAGAATACCTTTGTTAAACCAAATACACGAGCCAAACAGGTATCAAACCAAGAGACTTTTTACATGTTAGCCACTTTGCATTTGGGACAACTGAAATGTTCTGACTACATAATAAAAACAAATACCATTTACTGAGCTTTAACCATGGACCAGGCATCACAGAAATAACTTTTAATGCATTATCTCATTTAAAGAAAATGTTCTAAAAACAGATTTCTGCATTGTTCTTCTGCTCCAAGAACGAAAATGCTGGTAAACAAAATGTTCCACGTAAAACAGAAGAATCCCTCAGTCGAGTACAGCCAGCCCACAGAATCATGAGAAATAATCTATCATTGTTTCTGAAGCAACTCAGTTTTGGAGTTGTCACACAGCAACAGATACCTGATGCACTGCCCGAGGCTCCCCGAAAAGCAATGCCACTGAGACTCCGACAGCTTTTCTCTAGACCACCTCATCAGAAAGCACAAAATCTTGTGACCGAAACACAGATAGCCAAACCAAGAGAAAACCTAGAAACTGACACTAAAGTCATTTTTAGCAACTCAATTAAAGTTATCCTCTAGTTTTATTTTCCACAGAATAGGAAAATACTAACTGATCTAAGTTTTCTAATAGTTCCATAACATGAAAAAATGTCTGTTATGCGCCTTTTTAATTTACTGGTCTTTGGCTTTCTAGGATAATTATAAGAAAAAAAATATTCTTTCATTTTTTAAACCAAATTTTCACTCTGTATAAATCTTTTAAAAAACACATAATAACAGCAGTAATATCAGGTAGTTATAACCCTATGAACCAGGCAAGCTCTAAGCACTTTAGAAATATTAACCTACTTGATATTCGTACCAGTCCTTTTAGTAGATTAAGAAACAAACACAAGGATAAGTACCTAGCCTAAGCGTCACACAGCTAGAACGCGGTATAGCTGGGATTCAAAGCCAGGTTTTATGGCTTCAGAATCGATACCTTTTTTTTTTTTTTTTTGAGGAAGATTAGCCCTGAGCTAACATCTGATGCCAATCCTCCTCTCTTTGCTGAGGAAGGCTGGCCCTGAGCTAATATCCCTGCCCATCTTCCTCTATTTTATATGTGGAATGTCTATCACAGCGTGGCTTGACAAGCAGTGCCATGTCCGCACCCGGGATCCAAATGAGCAAACCCCAGGCCGCCGAGAAGCAGAACATGCGCACTTAATCACTGCGCCAGCAGGCCGGCCCCAGATACTTTTTAAGTACTACACCTTAAAATAAATGATCCCTAGAATTATGAAAACTATCAAGACTTTTCTCTTACTGGAAGTTCTCCCACTCAGATACTATACTTATCATTAACATGTTCTTCTTTTCTCTCTAAACACATCACCTTTGATTTTAAGACTAACCAGGAAATGTGAAATATAAATATACTTACATTAAAACTGTACTCGACATTTTACTAAGCCCTTTTCCTGATCTTTAAGTATTTACTCATCTTAACTATAAATAATCTTTCACATGAAATACACAGACTTCTGCTAGATACCTCTTAGCTAAAATAAGGCTCTTATTTTGGCAGATACTGGGTTCCTAAAAAAGACTATCACATCCTTCACAGAGGCAATTAGGAAATGAGCTCAACAGTGGACGTGACCATCTCCTAGCCAGTAGGTGTCATTCTCCATAAACACCAATTCAACATCATGCACTCAATAAATTCTTACAAGTCAAAACCCTATACTTAACAAAGACAGCAAAGACCTAAAGTGGTTATAAAATGCAGGCACTGACAAACATGTGTTTGCACAAGCACGGCAAATCTAGCAAAGGAAACACACCCAAGTTTTATCAGCAATTATGTCTGAGAAATCAACCCGGCCAGGAGGAAGGAAAAGTATACATTTCCACAATACTTAATTGTTTCTAAAAGAAGCATCTCATACTATATAACAAAAGACTAACGTTAAATATTGTTAGCCACCTAGATTTTATAGGAATTTCAAGTTTTCTTCTAATATTATCATCATCAAATTAGACTACACCATCAGTGTTAAGTGAATGTATTTTATTTCCGTTTATCATAAGGAACAATTTCTGATGTGGGAGTGCCCTGCCTCAGGAGGGAAGGAGTACTGACGTGTCCCTTCCAGGCTCCATCACAGTGCGAGGGACATGAGGAGGAGACTCTTCCAGGCACATCAGGGAACTTCAAGAATCCTTCTAAGTTGTGATACAACTAAAATTTATGAAAGCATGGAAGAACATTTCTACAACTGGAACTTCAACAGAGGGATGACTGTTAAAAATATACTAGTGAGTTACTTACAGCTTAATAGCACTCTTTTCAATATTCTGCAGAATGGTGCTTTTTTTAAAACAACCAAGAAAACCTCAACACTCTAGAAAGGCAAATAGATTTCAAAAGAGACAACCAGGGGTTGGCCCCGTGGTCTAGTGGTTAAGTTTGGCACGCTCCACTTCAGCAGCCCAGGCTTGGTTCACAGGTGGAAACCTACACTACTTGTCAGCCATGCTGTGGCGGGGATCCACACACAAAGTAGAGGAAGATGGGCACAGATGAGAGCTCCACGACAATCTTCCTCAAGCCAAAAGAGGAAGACTGGCAACAGATCTTAACTCAATGCCAATCTTCCTCAGGAAAAAAAATGAGAGAGAGACAACCACTTCTGGAAATATTTTTAAGTTATGAATGTTTATATTTAATATGATAAGAAATGTGTTGCTATAGGCAATAAAATCATTACAGAATACTGGATATTCACACAGACTGGATACTCACAGTACATACAACTATTCAATAACATGCTGAAATGTAACCAAAGTACAGGCGCTCAGAAAAGACACTCGTGCAAATACAGCTTGAGTCGTAGGCTAAAAATATCTCAATTAAAAAAATCCTTATTGCAAGGCCACTTAATCTTTTAAGTATGCAGCACAATGATCCAGAGCAAAGCAGCAAGTACAAAGAACGGCAGTAATAATAAATATTTTCAAAACCTAGTGAATTCTAAACCTGAGAAGTGGGGGACAGGAGACAGCAAAGATCTATCAATATTCACTACCAATATGCCAAATGCATAGCTTAGAGCCCAATGGCCCAAAAATGGGTACACTGATAATTTACATATCTATGACTGATAAATAGCTAGTATTTCATAAAAACAGGAGTCAAATTTATTTCATTTATAGACAGCATGATGTAGTTCATGTTTTATCTATCAAGAACAGTTGCAAGAGCACTCAAAGTTCTCACGTCGGAAGAGGAAACTGCGAGAAAACTGTTATTGACATGCATCAAAAGAGAGCAGCTAAGGAGCTGAAGCGGCAGGGTAACAGGAAAAGGATCTGCAGAAAACAAACGAAAACCTGTCAGCAACTGAGGCTGAACGTGTCTGTTTCTTTATACATTGGTTTATGTACTACTGGATGTAGAAAGATCAACGTCTGATTATCACAGCCCACATACATGAACCATATTATTAATATCTTATATTTGTATTGCATTTGTATTTTACAACCCTTTCAAATATTTCATTCTATGAGGTAACAAGATAAATGTTGTTATCCCTATTAAACAGGTGATTGATTAGGAAGGAAGTGCAAAACAACCCAGGATTTCTTAAATTTATTTGACTATGACATATATTTAAATATAATGTATCATCAATAAATGCCAATAGAAGCTCATAATCTATTAAGGTGTGTTTAAACTAAGTCAGACAACAAAAAATATTCAATTGCAATAAATGATTCAATTTTGTAACTTTATAATTATTGAAATTAACAAAAAAAAGTCTATTGAGCTCTTGTTAAGAGTCAGACTCTGTGCTCCAGGCTTCATGTTCATTAGCTCACTAAACCCTAACAGGATCCTGAGGAGGTACTGTGTTAGCCCACTCGACAGGAGAAAACTGGAGCACAGGCCACTTCTCTGGGCCTCTCAGTGAGCCAGCGGCCGGGCTTATGAACAAACCAAGCTTCTCAACACCAGGCAGATAACTGTTTTCATTTTACGAACTATTGCAAATGCGTCATTTAATCAGAGCAGAAGACACCTATGAGATAACAAGCAGGTACAAGATGAGGCGTTGATTCAAGCGAGCTCTCACGTTACAGCCTGGTGGCACTGTGGAGCACACCATTTCTTAAAGGCAAATAATCGTTTAATAGCTAGGCAAATATATTACTATTTTTCTCATACTTTTTTTTCCTTGTAACTTTTTATGTTGACCTACTTTCACACTTATAGATAAGTTGCAAAAACAGTACAAAGAATTCTTATATAATCTCAACCAGATTTCCCAAATACTAACATTTTACCACATTTGTATTATCCTCTCTTTTATATAGACAAACATAGTTTTCATCAATTGTTTGAGAGTTAAGTTGCAGACACTGTATCCCTTTACCCTTAAATACGTCATTCAGCATGTACTTTCTAAAAACAAGGAGAGATTTGTCAAAATCAGAAAATTAACATTAATGATACTATTATTCAGATTTGCCAATGTCTCAATTATGCCTTCCTTTATAAGAAACAAAATTTTTAAAAAATAAATAAATCCCAGACCCATGTCTCTTTAGTTTCCTTTATCTGGAATAGCTCCTCAGTACTTTTGTGGTTTTCATTTTTGAAGAACATGGATCAGTTATTTTGTAGAATTTCTCTCAATTTGTGTTTGTTTAATGTCTCCTGACAAGAAGGTTCGGATTCTCTCTTTCCAGCAGGAATGCCACAGGGGTGATGCTACCTTACACTTAATTCATAAAAGCATGTATCAGAAAACATATTACTACCATCAATTTTTTCAGGGAATATCTACTAATACTCCTCAGAATAGATTGCTATGTGCTGGTATACTCAATGACTACAGATTTGGAGTAACAGAGAAGCGAATTCAAACTCTAGCTCTGGCATACAAAGCTCTAGGTCCTAGGCATGTTATCGACACCACTGCCACGTCAGTTCATTCATTTGTAAACAAGGGATATGCTTGCCTTTCCAGATTATTGTGACAAAACCAGATAAAATACTTGGCACATAATTAATCTCCTTTTCCCCCAAAAAGCACCTGAAGTTGAATGCTTGAGTGATTTCGCCAAGGTCACAGCATCAATAGATAGTGGTACCAAAACAAAAGCTTAGGTTTCACCTGTAAACCTTGTGAGAAATAAAATGTGCCCTCTACAAACAGTGCTGTTAATATTTACGCACATGTCTTATCTTCTCTCTTAAGACGAACGTAAGGTCCTTAAGATCAGGAGCAGCCTCCCACTTGGTTTTACACCGTACACAGCCCCTGGCAGAGTATTTACAAACTGAAGTCAATCCTTGAAGATGTATTCAATGAACACAAATATTCATTTGGACACAATGCTCCCCAAAATACATCCCATTTTAATAGTCATTCTAAATGAAGCTCTCAGATATTTGATAACCTACAAAATAGCCAACTACATTAAGCAACTTCTGTACCTGGGGCTGTAAGGGAATACAAAAGTATGAAACACCCACACATACATTTCCCCCCACATACCTGAGCGGGCATAATTTCCTACCAAAACCATTAATCCCAACAATTAACCATTCTAAAGAATTGCCAGGAATCACTGAGAAGCTTTTAAATGTACTGAATTATATTCTCCCTAATAAAAGAAAACGGAAGGGTACTTACTAGCTGGTATCAGACTAATATCCCCGGCGAGAAAATCTGTAAGAGTTGGATAAAACACACACACAAATACAGCTGTGTGTATCACCTCTGGGCGATAACATGTCAGTGTGGGTTCATCAACTGTGACAGACACGCCACTGTGGCATGGATGTCGGTGGTGGGGAGGTTGAGTGTGGGAGCAGGCGGCAGATGGGAACTCTGCACTTTCTGCTGAGTTTTGCTGTGAACCTACAACAGCTCTAAGAAATAAAGTCTACTAGAAACAAAAGCTGTGTAAAGTCATCAGAGAGCAGACAAGACAGCTAGGACTTGAGGGCACAAAATCCCAGAGCCAAGAGAAAACTTATCATTAAAGTGAGCCTTCCTTTTTCGTGAGGCAGCCACCAGCTGACAGCGAGGCACAGAGGCTGAACAGAGAGCAGTGGCCTAGAGCCTGCAGCTGCACCACCGGGGCTGGGAAAACAAAACCTGGAAGTCAGAACCTGCCAAAGAAGAGGGGCCTTGGCAGATCCTCCAGGCTTTTCAACTGAAACCACTAAGGGCTACATCACAGAACAGGGCAAACTGAGACCAGCCTCACTTGGAAGAACAGGCGATCACCACCTGGCTTCCAGAACACACAGGAACTCCCTCTGGAGGAAGGTATCCAGAGTTCCTAGCAGAGCAGTGTCCCACAGAACATTCTGCAAGGCTGGAACTGTTCTCTATCTGTACGAGTCCACACACAGCTACTGAGCAGCTGAGGTGACGCTAAGGCAACTGAGGAAATGAATTTCATTTAAATGTGAAACCTAAATAGCCGGGAGTGATTAGGGCGACCATGACGAACAGCACAGCTCACGAAACGTTTCATACCCAAGATCCCAGGCCAAAGAAACAAACAAACAAAAAGTTGCCAGCCTAACAGGAAATACAAGCAAACGCAAAGAAACATGGAGGAAAACTCACCAAGGGCAGCCCCACGGCCATACAGCCATTCAAGGTACAACAGGGGCATCAAAACGACGACAGAAAACTCAAATCGACTTTTTAAAACAAAAAATTCTTGATTTCTAAATACCATTCCCCCACTAAAAGGAACTCAGGCTCCTTGGAGAAATGGCTGGTTCCAGGACGGAGGCAGGGAAAGCATAAGGTGGGCCTGAAATCTTCTTGTGCCAGAAAAATTACTCAGCAATAAGAAGAAAGAACCTACTGATGGAAGCAAAAATATCAAAATCATGAAATCATTATGCTGAGGGAACAACCCTTAGACAAGAGAGCAGCGCTGTGTCCCGGCACCCACAGGACGTCTCGAACAGGAAACTGCAGTGTGGGGAAACTCCCATCGGGAGGTCCGGGCGGAAGGGGTGTGAGGGAACTCTCTGGGGTCATGGTCATGTTCTAGATCTTGATAGAGCTTGGGTTACATAGGTGTATGCATGTGTCAAAACTCACTGAATGGTATACCTAAGATCTGTGCATTTCACTATCCATAAAATTCACTTCCAAAAAAAGAACCATAAATAAATAATCAGCTATTTCATGATAGACGTGCTTAAGTGCTTAGTGGTATACTGCCCTGATGTCTGCAACCTACTGTGAATTACCTCATAAAGCAAAGATGGAATATAAACGGACAGAGGGCATCCACGATAAAGTCGATGCAGCAAAGTGCTAACTGCAGAACCCAGGTGGTGGCTATGTGCACGTTGACGTGCAATCCTTTCAAGTTATTTGCAAGTTTGAAAAATCTCACAGTAAAATATTGAGGGGGGATTAAACACAGGACAGGCAGAATTACACACACACCCCCTTAGACACATCCGAGTCGAGTGCTTAAGCCAAACCCAAGGGAAAAACCCTAAATGCGGGAGGTGGGGGGAGGACACACCGTTACCAAAGGAGCCAATTTTCTATGCAAATCATGGAAGCCAGGATGAAAAGAATAACATCTTTAAAGTACTGAAAGAAAATAACTCCCAAAGCATACCCAGGGGAAAATATACTTCAAACATGAACGTGTTTTTTGCAGAACTGACACATTTTAAAATTTATCTCGAAGTGCAAAGGACCAGAAACAGTCCTTTGAAGAACAAGCAGGAGGACTTATACGGACAACTATGATAATGACACTGTGATACTCGTGCAACAATAGACAAAATAATGAAAAGAACAAAATACAGAGTCCAAAAACGGACCCGCACATAAGGTCACTTGATTTTGACAAAGTTGTCAGTGTTGTGCTGTGGGTAATCAATGGTGCTCAGTAAGGCATATCCACGTGAGGAAAAATGTACCTTAATCTTTACCTCATGCCACACACAAAAATCAATTGCAGATGGATGGCAGATGTAAATGCGAAAGGCAAAACATAAAGGTTTTAAAAGAAAACATAGGAAAATATCTTCATAACCTCAGAGTAGGTGAAGATTTCTTAAATAGGACACATATGGTGTTGATCATAAAGGAAAATTTTGAAAAATAAAAGTAGTACATTAAAACAAGACCATGTAATAATTAGCCCATGCATTCACCTAAATCAGCTTCAGGAGAATGAAAAAGCAAGCCACAGAATGGAAGAAGATATTTCTCCAAAAGGTTTCATGTTGAGAATATATACTTTAAAAACCACGAATGAACAGAAAGCCAGGCAAATAGAAAACTAGGCAAAAGAAAATTCACAAAATAGAACATCCAAATAGTCAACAAACTTGACTTGGGTAGTGGTTATGTGGGTTAGTTCACATTGTAATTTACCAAGCTGCAAACTTGACTTGGGTAGTGGTTGTGTGGGTTAGTTCACACTGTAACTTACCAAGCTGTAAACTTGACTTGGGTAGTGGTTGTGTGGG
>NC_060283.1:30687384-30740179 GCF_021613505.1 Equus quagga | reverse complement strand
TGGTTGTGTGGGTTAGTTCACACTGTAATTTACCAAGCTGTAAACTTAAAACGCGTGCACGTTCTGCTATCTTATTAATCATTATTAACACAAACTCAACTACGTTTTGTAAGCTTTCAAAGGTTCTGCTCTGAGGAGTAACAGCAGCACACGGACCCAGTGCAGGCCATCAGGAAACAACTATGGACACTCCCTATCATCTTGTCACCACTGTCTAATTTCCCTTTAAACCATGCCACTCTTTTTTCATAGCTTCTGCTTACAAGCGTATACAACGTTCCAAGACTGTATGAAGTGCTTGGCTGCGCTATGGAGCTGAACCTTCACGAGAACCTTTGAGGTGGCTATAACCATCATTATTGTGCAGATAAGTACACCAGGCTCAGAAAGCTTAAAGAGCTTGCTCAACGTGACACATAAGTGGCAGAACCAGAATTATGAATCTCTGAATAAATACAGTAATATAATTTGTTACTTGGCATTATTTAACACCAACATAGATAGAAGTATATTATTTCATTTGTTTTTGTTACTTAAAACTCTATCCTTCTTTGAAAATATTTCGTATTTAATGCCTCATATGAATCACTGGAAAGTACAAAGTTTTCTTACAAGCCCTAAAAAGGAATACTATCATATCCAAATACTAACACGTTTAGAATCTTGTTATTAACTCAGTGACACACTCTGAAGGAGTTATGTGTTAATGAAAAGCAACTTAAAGCAAACAAAATCTTTGAAAGATTCAACACGTACTTCTGTCGTTACGTAGCTTTACCACCACATTATTGAAATATAAATTCTCCCTATGAGTTTATTCCTTCTAAATGCTTCTAAAAGTATTTTGTTTGAAAATGATACCCTGTTTTCAGGTGACTTTTACAGTCATTGATCGCCAAGTTCTACGATTATGTTTTACCATTTACAAAGAAGCTATATCCTTAGCTTCAAAGATTAATTTTATTACTATTACTTTGTTATTACTCAAAATCAAATACACCCATATTACATACATGTAAAAATTAAGAGGTATTTATAAATGTTAATATGCTAATTCTCACTTAAGTATACTGGATTTCAGTTGCTTCTTCTATAAAGTAAGTTAGACTAAATGTCTGTGTAGATGTTTCCAGCTCTACAAGTACTTGATTCTACTTTACAACATCCTTAATACAAATGTTTTATCTTTACAAACTGTTGATGAGTAATTTGCTTTGAGGAAGGAAAAGAAACACCATACTTGCAATGCCAGGGAGCACTCTGCCACGACAGGCAACAGCTCTACCACAGGGAGAGCGGGCACTGGGGGCTCCCGACTGAAGAACAGAGAGCCAGGGCTCCTGTTACCAGTGGGTGTATGTAAAACCTGTTCAAAGTTACCAAATGCTTCCTAAGCACAGCAACACTCTGCTCACACATTTTTAAACTCTTCTAATTCTTTTTTGATTACCGTGTGAGCTCTTTCCAATTGTTCAGAACTATTTCAAGGCCAAGGACATGCCAAAATCTTGATGTCTCTGCAATCAGGTTTCCAAAAGGTCACTGGTTTGTGACATTTCCTGATAAGTACATTCATATTAGGAACTGAAGGGGTAAGAAAGAGCAAAGGAGTAAAAAATCTTCTAGTATGTGTGTGCGGGCACATGTCTGTGATCTCTTAAACTGGTCCATGACGCATCTCTAACAATGCAGGATAAACTGAAAGAGGCAGAGACTACAGGTTAAAAAATGAATTACTAATCTAAATCCAAACCAGAACAGGGCAGTGAGAAGAGGGTGGCCAGATTTACACAGAAGAATGTTTCCCAGGTGAAATCAATAGGATCTGGTCACACAATGATTAGATATATAGAGGGAAACAGCCAGGCCAAAGAACTCAAACTTTCCAACACTAAGTAACCGGGAAACGGTTCCTTTACTAACTTTGAAATGTACCATGGGAGGATGAGAAGACTGGGAGAAAGATAAGCCATCTGAACATGAGTTAGCAACATCCAGAGACCACGCAGGGAGAGAGCTGGAAACAGAAATGAGGTGTTCAAAGGAGGTCCAGGCCACAGGACGGCATCTGAAAGTTCACCACATTAAACACACAAACATGCTGCAGTCATGGGACAGAAAGATCCCAGCCAGACAGCGGCAGTGAACTAGGATGTATTCATTGAAGAGGCAAGGAAAAGGACACGGACGTTCGTCCGAAGTGAGAGAAGAATCTTGAGGGTGCAGCGTTGAGGAAGCCAGCAGAGAAGCTCCGATAAAACAAAGCACTAACAGCACTGAATGAGACAGGTTCATTCAGATGTGGGCTTAAGAAAAATCCATCAAATTTGGCAATTAATAAACAAGTCATCAGTACCCTTCAGGAGCAGAGGGACAACCCCTGGAAAAGGAGCACAGTAAAGCAGAGAAGCAGAACTGAGCTCAAAATGCAGCTCTGCGATTGATTAGCTGGGTGCCATTACGCCAGTTGTTTAACATACCTGAATCGCAAATTCCCCAGCTGTAAAACAAAGATACTATGTCTACCTAGCATGGTTGTTACAGGGTAAAGGGTAATTAAGAAAAGTTTCTAACACAGCAGCTGGTACTAAGCAGTCAATAAATGCTATTATTATATGAACTCTGTTTATACTCCCATTCCCTACATAAAGGAGTGTCTACCAGTAAACCATACAACAGAGACAGACAAAACTTTTTTAATGTAGTATAGAGTGATGAAAAATTAAAACTTGATTTTGTTTTTTGCTTATTTAAAGCCAACAACTTGAAAGACTAAAAATATCCTTGTGATGAAAAGAATGTGAAGAAAGGGGCATTTTCACACACTATTGATGAGATTATAAATGGGAAAAATACATTTCTGGAAGGAAACCTGGCAGTGCCCATCAGCGAAGTGTACATATCCTTCGACCCAACAATTCTCCTTCTAGAATTGTTGTGAAAACGTATCTATCAGTGTCCAAAGACACACAAGAAGCTTCCCTGTGGCATTACCAGTGGCAGCAACCCACATATCAAAGTATAGGAAGACTGGCACAGATGTTAGCTCAGAGCTAATCCTCCTCAGCAAAAAAAAAAAAAAAAAAAAGTAGAAAACAAATGAAATATATATCAGAGGATTATTTAATTAAAGTACAAACTCTATTATAAACAATTATAAAACAGAGCCACAACATAAAGGGGGAAACTGTTTCTGTTTTACTTCATAGCTGTCTTTACTATTCAAATTTTTCTGACAGTGAGCATGCATTACTTTTATAATTTAAAAAACATTAAATCAAATGATTTTTAGTTTAGCACACTAGTTTTAGATAAATACATTGAAAAGTTTTTGTAGTTCAGTGTTTTCTCACAAAAGAAACATTTGTTCTTTTTAATGTCAACGTTTGGCACACGTTAGATTCTCTCTCTCAAGAAATACAATCTGGGGCTGGCCCCGTGGCCGAGTGGGTAAGTTTGCGCACTCCGCTGCAGGCGGCCAAGTGTTTCGTTGGTTCGAATCCTGGGCGCGGACATGGCACTGCTCATCAAACTATGCTGAGGCAGCGTCCCACATGCCACAACTAGAAGGACCCACAACGAAGAATATACAACTATGTACCGGGGGGCTTTGGGGAGAAAAAGGAAAAAAATGAAATAAAATAAAAAAAGAAAGAAATACAATCTAGCCACACCCGATGATGCCTACGTTATTCCCGGGCCACTGCACTGGCTCTCCTCGCAGGAGCAGGCACCGGCTACCAGCACCCAGGGTGTGGGTTCCATTCACGAGAATGTGCTGAGCACTTAAACAGACAGGCTCGTGCACGCCCAAGTGTGTGAGGCCAGGCGGACATCTAGGCCGTGTCATCATTCACTCTATGAGAGCACGCTCAGTGACCACCTGCACCTTCAAAACAATGCCACACGGCACAGGGAGACTAATAACCTTTGACACTACAAGCTTTTAACCAACATAATAAAAAACTCACAAAAGTCTTTTTAATCTATGAATAACTATTTAAGTTATAAGTAATTCTAGAATATAGTCATTCAAACCTGACATAAAATGAGAAATCAGCACAGTTTATATGGCATTACATTTATTACACATTTTACAGCTACAATCTACAGAATTAACTTAACAAACTCACTTTGTGACCAAGCTCTTACACATGTTTTTGCCCTATGTCTGACTGATACTATTTGGCAATTATATATTATCTTATAACCTAATATCGTACCTATAAGGGAAGAGGATCATAGTAACACGGACCTTAACCTATTAATGTGCAAACATACAAAGTTAAGCAGACTCCTCACAAGTCACATATACTAATTAGTATCACATATAATCGATTGGTAACAGAATCAGGATTAAAATTCAGAGCTCCTCGTCTGCTGGTTCTACCTAAATTCTATCACATCATTCATGGTGCTGCTTCTTCATATTACTGAAATCACGTACTGAATCATAAGCAGTCATTTTTCATTATAAAAAGAAATAAGGAATGAGAGAAGTTAATTTGGGAGAATGAAGTCTGGACTCCTTAAAATGCGGGCAATGATTATATGGGAAACGCCATATTATTTTTCAATTCATCTCAGGAAGGAGGGAGGGAGGGAAATTAGAAGTTACTAGTGCCTAGGCCTGGAGGAATCACCCAACTTTGGGACTGAAAGAGGCCTCAGATGGCCTTTAGAAGGTCTAATACTTAGACCATGCAGATTGATTCCAAAGCTATTTCCAAATGAGCAGAATTTACTACACGGCAAAGCAGTCCTATTTTCTCTCCTCTCTCTCCTTCTGAGGAGTTTGGTTCCTTAGGGACCTAAGAGACTTTGTCTAAGATCTAGCCCGAGGCACAGAGCCCACGGACAAGCCCACGGCTCTAACCAAGATACTGACACGCTTGGCTTTAATACTGTAGGGTTTTAAATTGAGAGAGATTTACGTTTCTCACATAAGACAAAATACACGGACCTAATCCACATGCCAACCAACTTCTTATGGTTAGTTGAATCACTTATTTTATGTGAATCTGGGTGAGCATATGTTAGATTTCTGGTTACCAAAGGGGAAATCTTTTAACAATGAAAGATGCCCGAAAACAAAATGGGTTACTTTACGTAATTCTCAATATTTTCCCACCAATATAGACTTAAAGAAAAAACTGAATGGAGAAGAGTAAACTCATGGACCTAGAAAAGTGCCTGATTCTATTTTTTGCCTCTATTTAAAAAAAAAAGTGTTTATTTCTTTAAGTTTAAGATCACTAAAAAAGTGACATCACACAAAGATCTACTCTACTTATCCCATTATATCAAATATCTCCCCACCGTAAGTAACCACGGGTATAAGCAGGACCTAGTTTTAGAAGGAAGTCCCCTGTGCTTACTGAAAAGAATTCAGGGTGAGGCAGGACAAATAAAACGGTTAACACTACTAAATATAATGCATGCACAGGTAGAGTTACATCAGAAAACATCAAAAGTCTGTTCCAAAAACATTAAGCTTATGGACACAGAGATGGATTGGTGGCTGCCAGGGGACAAGGGGTGGGCGAAATGGGAGAAGGGGGTCAAAAGTCGCATGCTTCCACAGTTGTAAAATGAGTTCAGTCATGGAGATGTGATGTGCAGCGTGGTGACTAAAGTTACTAACACTGTATTGCATATTTGAAAGTTGCTAAGCGAGTAGATCTTAAAAGTTCTCACCACAAGAAAAAAAATCCTGTAACTATGTGAGGTGATGGATGTTAACGAGACCCACTGCGATCATTTCTCAATATACACAAACATCAAATCATTATGTTATACACCTGAAACTAAAATGTTATATGTCAATTATACATCAGTAAAAAAAATTCTCAGTGTGACATCAAATTTGGGGGGAAATGATATTGGAAAAAAAAACCCTCAAAGGACCCCAGACAAAACATTTTTGAAAGGAACAAAGTTGGAGGGCTCATACTTCCTAATTTTGAAACTTATTAAAAAGCTACAATAATCAAAACAGTGTGGTACCAGTATACAGACAGATAAATAGACCAAGAGAGTAGAATATAGAGCCCAGAAATAAACCATTGAGTACATGGTCAAATGATCTTCGACACGGGGACTGAGACCACTCAACGGGGAAAGGACAGTCTCTGCAACAAATGGTGTTGAAAAAAACAGATATCCACAAGCAAAAAAGAATGAAGCTGGATCCATATATTAACAACATATACCAAAATTAACTCAAAATGGATTAAGCAGCTAATGTTAAGATCTAAGACTACAAAGCTCTTAGGAAAAAACAGGGGAAAAGCTTTAGAACATTGGATTTGGCAATGATATTTTTGGTATGACACAAAAAGCACAGGCAACAAAAGCAAAAAAAGACAAATGGGACTACGTCAAACTCTACAAGTTTTGTGCATCAAAGGACATAATCAACAGAGTGAAAAGGCAACCTACAGAATGGGAGAAAATACCTGCAAGTCATATAACTGATAAGGGGTTAATATCCAGACTATATAAAGAACTGCTACAACTCAACAACAAAAAAATCAAACAACCTGATTTAAAAATGGGCTAGGGGCTGGCCCCGTGGCCGAGTGGTTAAGTTCGCGCGCTCTGCTGCAGGCGGTCCAGTGTCGCATTGGTTCAAATCCTGGGCGCGGACATGGCACTGCTCATCAAGCCATGCTGAGGCAGCGTCCCACATGCCACAACTAGAAGGACCCACAACGAAGAATATACAACTATGCACTGGGGGGCTTTGAGGAGAAAAAGGAAATAAATAAAATCTTTAAAAATGGGCTAAACACTTGAATAGACATTTCTCTAAAGATGATATCAAATGGCCAACAAGCACATGAGAAGATGTTCAACATGATTAATTAGAGAAATGCAAATCAAAACCAAAATGAGATATCGCTTCACACCCATTAGGATGGAGACTATAAAAATAAACAGAAAAAAACAAGTGCTGAAGAGGATGTGGAAAAACTGAAATCCTGCTGGGACTGTGCAATCGTCAACAGCTATGGAAAGGAGGACAAAGGCTCTTTCAGAAATAGAAGGACCACGGGACTCAGCAATCCCACACCTGGGTACCTATCCCAAAGACCTGAAAAGAGGGTCTTGAAGAGATATTTGTACACTGTATAGACAGCAGCACTATTCACAGTAGCCAAGAGGTGGGAGCAACCCAAACGTCCACCGACGGAAGAACGGAAACACAAAATGTGGTCTATACACAGACATTAAAAAGGAAGGAGCAGTCTGACACAGGCTACAACACGGAAGAACCTTGAGGACATTAAGCTAAGTGAAATACGCCAGTCACAAAAAGACAAGCACGGTATAATTCTACTTATATGAGGTATTTAAAGCGGTTAAATTCATAGAAACAGAAAGTGGAATGGTGGTTACCAGGGGCTGGGGAGAGGAAGAAAAAGAAAGTTGTTGTTTAATGGGTGTAGCGTTTCAGATTTGTTCTGGAGGTCCGTTTCATAACAACGTGAACATACTTAACACTGCTAAACGGCACACTTAGCAGTTAAGACGGTAAATATTACATTATGTGTTTTTCACAACGAAAAAATTCCCTATTAAAAATAATCTTGGCTACCAAATTGTTAGCTCAAGATTATAATACAGTTTACGAATTAGTCCTATTTGTTTTTCCAACATATAGAGAGCAGTAAGGACAAAATGTTTCCAGAGGGAAATACATAAAGAAAAGGGTTAGCTGAGTATAAAAATGCTCTAATATTATGTAGCAATATTTAGAAAGATAATTAATATTCCTTTCTAAATATTAACAAAACAATGTCCAAAACTATAATTCAATGAAATAATTTGAAATCAAAATCTAAAAGGTTATTTTAAAAATTCCCATCAATATTGAAGGTTACCATTTTTCACCTATTGAAAATAAAAGATTGTCTAAAACTAAGTAAAAAGTAAAGAAGGAAAGAGGAGTTAATTAAAATTTGGAAAGCATTTTAGCCAGTCCCCTTGATGTGAAAGTAGCTGAATGAAACTAAAGGAAGTTAGTCACAGTTGCAACTAAATAAATTAATACCAAAAGGCGTCATGAAAGCTTAGTACACTAAAGACATAAGAGATCAAATTTCAACTCTACTTAACCAAACAAACATTCTGAATCTTACAGTTTGACGTTTACATCCACCTAAAACCCTGCTTTTGACAAAAGCATGCCCTAGGAAACTACCAGTATCCCATGGATGCAGATCCCTGAACACTCAGACCTGTGGGAACTGTTGCTAGCATTTAAAGTATTTAAGACCTGATGATATTTGTTTACTTTATTACAGAAAACTTCAAAGACACACAGTAGAACCACCATCTGCCAATCACCCAGCTTCAAAAATTACAAGTAAATCCACAAAAAGTCTGTCTAAAATTATCATAATGGCTCCCCATTAGGTGGTAGCAAGACAATCTCAGACATATACTTTCATTTATAAATACTTCAACATATAACTCTAAGAAATACTTTTAAAAAATAACCACAATGCCATTATCACACATAAAAAAATCAATAATTCCCTAAATATCAACTGACATCTAAATTTTCTTTATTTCCTTATAAATGTCTCTTTACAGTTATCTGTTCAATTAGTATCTAAACAGAATTCACACATGAAATTTCTATTTAGTTTCACAGAATAAGACTGATCTACAGAAACTTACACTGAAAAAAATGTCCACAGATACAGTTAATCAAAAGCAAATTGCAAAACAGAATGTATTCTCTGATCCTATTTCTATTTCAATATTCCTCCTAATACACGATAAGAAAAAGTGGTCATTTCTAGAGGATAAACACTACCCACTGACTTGGGGGGGTTATAAAACAAATCAGCCTAAAATAATTTAACTTAAAAAAAAAATGTGATTTCGCTTTAAAAAATTTTAAAGGCTGTATTTCACTTCCTCTGATTCAGGCAGTCATGTCTAAAGTACAGCTAGTAGGGGGTTTTCTAGGTTCCTCCATTTCCCTTGTTAGTTTTTTAATGCAGAGCTTTCACATGTGTCAAATACACATTTAAGAGTATAGTACAGGTAGACTCCAAATCATCATATTTCCATCTGACAAATGAGAAAACCAAGGCCATGGAAGTCAGGTGTTTGTCTAAATTCACACACAATTTAACAACAAATATCATCAACCATAACAAAGCATCTATCCCCTCAGATACAAAGAAAAAAAATCTTAGTGAAAAGCAAAATAACCATATTCATACCAAAATGTACCTCAAATCCAGCCGTTTCTTTCTACTGCCACTGCCTCTTCTCTGTGGATTACTTAACGCCTCCGTCCTCATGGCCTTCCTCCTCCTTTCATTCTTGTCCCCTCCTCCAAACAGCAGCCAGAGTGATAAAACACACACCATGTTGAGGCCACCCTCAACCTCACGTCACACTGCGCTCCCCCTCTCCCCTGGCCTGCGTCTCACTTGGCAGGCTTTCAGGGTCTTCACCTCACCAAGCTCGCTCCAACCAGAGCCTTCATACATGCTCTTTCCTCTGCCCGGGGCTCTCATCCCACCCACGCTGGATGGCAGGCGCCCTCAGGTCTGAGTGCAATACATCACGTCCTCAGAGCTTTTCCCACACCCGCCCAATCTAAAGCAGGTCCCTCTGACTGCTTAGCTATTTGGAAAGAAGAACACTAGACCCCACCTCACACCAACTACAAGAATAAAGTCAAAATGGATTAGAGACCTAAACACTAAAAATGTAACTCAACATGTACTAGAAGAAAGAGTGAACGGCTCTTTAAACTTGGCGTGGGGAAAGGCTTTCTAACTATGACTTAAAATCCAGAGGCAATGAGAGAAGATTGATAAAACTAACCACAAGAAAAATTTTTACAAGGCAAAAACAACACATAAAAACATCAGAAGATGACTGACAAAATGTATCACAAATAACGGGGTAAATATCCCTCATATACAAAAGAAATCTTGAAACTTGACCGACAAAGGACCGAACTCTTGATAGAAAAAATGGGCAAAAGACAAGAACAGGCAATGCACACACACACACTACAATTTTAAAATGACCCTTAAACGTGAGATGTTTAACTTTACTCATAAGAGACATGCAAATTAAAACTACAAATAGGGGGCCGGTCCCATGGCCGAGTGCTTAAGTTCACGCACTCCGCTTCAGCAGCCCAGGGTTCGGATCCTGGCCATGGACATGGCACCGCTCATTAGGCCACATTGAGGTGGCGTCCCACATGTCACAACTAGAGGATCCACAACTAGAGTATACAACTACGTACTGGGGGGATTTGGGGAGAAAAAAGCAGGGGAAAAAAAAAAAGATTGGCAACAGTTGTTAGCTCAGGTGCCAATCTTTTAAAAGAAAAACTACACAGAAACTACCATTTGATTGATAAATTTATTTATTTATTTTTTTAGGAAGGTTAGCCCTGAGCTAATATCTGCTGCCAATCCTCCTCTTTTTGCTGAGGAAGACTGGCCCTGAGCTAACATTCACGCCCATGTTCCTCTACTTTATATGTGGGACGCCTACCACAGCATGGCCTGCCAAGCAGTGCCATGTCCACACCCAGGATCCGAACCAGTGAACCCTGGGCTGCCAAAGCAGAATGTGCACACTTAACTGCTGTGCCACTGGGCCGGCCCCATGATTGGTAAATTTTTTTTTTAAATGACAACATACTCTGTTGACAAGGCTACAGAGAAACAGGCACTATCATACACTGCTGGTGAGAATGCAAATTGGTGCAGTGCTAATGAGAGGAATTGGGCAATATTTAACAAAACTATATATGCATTACCTCTCGACTAAATAATTCCACTTCTGGAAATTTACTGTGAAGATACAACTCCAACAATACAAAAATACATATGCACAAAGTTATTCTTCAAGATTGTTTCTAATTGGGAAACACTATGTCAATGATTAGGAAAGTGGCTGAATAAACAACGGAAATCCACACAATGCAGTATTCAGCAGTAAAAGGGGGAAGATCTCTATGAACTGACATGAAGAGATTGCCAGGAAACACTGTTAAGGGAAAACAGTCAGTGCTAACAGGTATCTATAGCATGTTATCGCTCCTGTAAGAAGGGGAATTGAGAAAATAGACAATTTATCTGCTCACTTGTACTACCCTACCCGGCCACACACACACACACACAGAATAAAACAAAAACTAATGATAATGGTTACCAAAAGGGGTGGGCAGGAATGAAGGGGACAGGACTGGGGGGAGGTGGTGACACTTCTCAGATAAACTTTTAGTATAGTTCTGATCTTCACAACCATGTTAATTGTTTCACATAGTCAAATAAACAAGCAAGGACATGGAGGGCCCAAAATGGAATACAAAGAAATGAACTTTATACTTCAAATAAATAACAATCACAGTGAAGGGGGATTACTGGGGAACGCGGTATGCAGACCCCATGCTCCAAGTCTGAGGCTACAGAACAGAAGAACCGTAAAGAAGTGCTGCACGCTGCTGAGTAAATTAGCAGTGGTATGGATTAGCAATTCCAAAACTACTTTAAGTTTATTCTAGAACTGCGCAAATAAGCACTATACATTGTGGACAATGAGAGCTAAGATTCTCAGTATCAGAGAAGGGATTATAAATAAATAGAGGAAGAAGGATAGAATGAACTCTGAAGTTTCATAACTGGATTATCAGTATAATTCATGGTTTTAATATATAAACACATAGAAATACACACATTGACACACATAAGACAAACATATACTTTCTAGCTTTGCCACTCAAAGGGTCTAAAAGCAATAACATCCTAGTACCAATGAGTGCATCTGGTATTAGCATCCAGATCTTATTTTCTGAATACCATTCTCCAATAAAAAGAATCACAGTTCCTTACAGAAACAGCTGGTACCAGGGAGGGGGTAGGAAAAGTACCAAGTAACCCAGAAATATCTTGTAGTACCATAAAGTAAGCACTCAAGGAAGGACGGGGCCACGTTAAAGGGATACAGGAAAAAGCTTCAAGAGGCTCTAACTGGACAGTTTTGGAGAACTGTGCAGTAAAACAAATAATGACAAGTAACAGATTATAACCCATTGAATATGAATCCATGAGTCTACACAGAAACAAACAAACAAAAATATTAAGTGAAGGAAAGATCTTCCTTATAGAAGAATTCCTTTCAGAGGAATCATGGAAATAGAAAATCATCATTTTGCAACCCCACATTTATAATTGTTTAGGGCCATATCCACTAATAGATGCTAAAATTGGTCTGTGAAAATAAGATGAGAAAGTCTATGGGCATAGTCTCAAAGTATCTCACCAAGAGATACTTATTAATTACAAAGAAAAACACAACCTTACAGTAGAAAAATCCAGCAGTCACCACCTCAACCAAGTTAACGTTACCAGTAACAGGACAAATCGACATCATGTGCCTCCTAGGATGTGAAGACATAACATCATTTCTGTGCAGTTACTCCAAAAACACATAAGCTGAAAACACTGGACAAACCCAAAATGAGGAACATTCTACAAAATAACTGGCCAGTACTCTTTAAAAGTGTCAGGGTCATGAAAGGCAAAGAAAGACTAAAGAACTACTCCAGATTAGAGGACACTGAAGAGGCAGACACAGTAAGCAAACAGTATGCGACCCTGGATTGAATCGTGAGCTGGAAAAAGGTCATTAGTGAGCCCAACTGGCAAAATGTGAATAAGGTCTATAAATAAGATACTGGTACTGAATTGATTTTAATTTACTCAAATCAAATAGTATTTTGAGCAGTTCAAACATCAAATCAATAACACTGAATTAATGGTACCTGACGATTCTGAACACTGCAGTAGGTTCTGCAAGGGAGCACCCTGATGCTGAGGAGACACACGCTGAAGCAGTGAGAGGGAAAGGGGCTACAAGTGTGCAACTCTCAAGCATTTTAAGAAAAAAAGTGTTTTGTGTGTGTGTGTGTGTGTACCTACATAGAGAAAGACTGACTGATAAAATTAGGGTGGTAAAAAGTCTAAATTTGAAACATTTGAAGAATCTGGGTGAAGGGTATACAGGAATTCTTTGTACTATTTTTGCAAATTTTTGTATGTCTAGAATTATCTCAAAATAAAAAGTTAAAAATAAAAACAGTAAGTCCATCCTGTTACTGTGTCTCCCTGTTCCTGTCCACCAGAGCACTTTACTTTTCCGGTTGTCTACTCACCAGATTGTGAGCACCACAGTGTAGAGTCTATATTTCTGCTCCTCAAAGCATAACCAACACCCAGAACAATACTTTACACTTTATAGGCACTAAATATTACGAATGAAAGACAATACTCAAGGACATATTACAGTTTTCTATTCATATAGGTGATACAATTTTCACTGATACAATTTTAAGAGGTCTCCATCAACTGATAAATGGACACAGGAGATGTGGTGTATCTATCCAATGAAATACTATTTGGCAACAAAAAGAAATGAAGTACTGACACATGCCACAACATGGATGCACCCTGAAAACATTATGCTAAGTGAAAAAAAGCCAGTCAAAAAGGATCACATATTGTATGATTACATTTATATGGCATGTTCAGACTATGCAAATCTATAGAGATAGAAAGTAGACTTCTGGTTGCCTAGGGATGGGGAGACTGGGGAAAGACGGGCAGAAGGTGTGCAGGGGAGTTCTTTCGGGGTAAGGAAAATGTTCTAAAATTGATTATGGTGATGATGCACAACTATGAATATACTAAAAGCCATTAAATTGCACACTTTAAATGGGTAAAGTTCATGGTATGTGAATGATATCTCAATAAAGCAGTTTAAAAATAAACATTAAGAGCTCTGCCAAAAAAACTTTTTGAAGCCCGTATGTAGTAAAGCAACTTAACGTCTGCAGATTGCCACAACGTATGGCACTGAAAAGCACTTCATTTTAGACATTTGGAACCTTCTATTACAACTTCTGTTCAAACTAAACCCTGCTGACAACCTGTATTTGTCAAATAAAGATTCCCAAATAAAAACAACTGTTTTTATGATACAGAGAAGAAATTTCCAGCAATTGCAGCCCAATACTGAGCTCATGAGGTAAGAATGGGCTAGCGAGAGAGAATGCTCTTTGAGACTAGTCCATCCTAACTCCCTTCTGCTTCCAAGGCTTGTACAGGGATCATCTCCCCCTAGAAGCCCTCTCTGAACCCTCACATTAGACTAAGTGCTCTCCTCTGGACCCCCAAAGCATCCTGCACCCACCTTGAGCCTAGCACTTTTGAGACAAACTATTTTTCTCCTCTGTTAAATGAGGAAACGTTTTAATCACCTCTGTATCCCTCGTACCTAGCACAGTGCCAGCACACAAAAACAGCTCCACAAAAATTGAGTTAAACTTGCAGTATGAATTTGGACCTGACTTGTATCAGCCTCAGTTCTCTACTTATTAAACAGGAATTCCCTCAACTGTCTCACCAAACTCACAGGGATGAGATAGGAGAAACCAGGAAACAGACATAACGCAGTTGAAAAAGTGACACAGGACACACATCCGGTCTTCCATCGTTATAAAGCACCCCGTGTAAACCATCAGTTATTATTCTATGGGTCCTTCTATGTACCTTAATTTTGTTACAGGAACTTTGCCTTTGATACTTTGGGGTTAAAAAGGCACAAGGGGGGCTGGCCCCGTGGCCGAGTGGTTAAGTTCGCGCGCTCCGCTGCAGGCGGCCCAGTGTTTCATTGGTTCGAATCCTGGGCGCGGACATGGCACTGCTCATCAAACCACGCTGAGGCAGCGTCCCACATGCCACAACTAGAAGGACCCACAACGAAGAATATACAACTATGTACCAGGGGGCTTTGAGGAGAAAAAGGAAAAAATAAAATCTTTGGGAAAAAAAAAAAAGGCATAAGGGTTGGGAATGCCCTAAACAAAAACTGCTAAAAGCCTATATTAATTGTTTACCATTATGTACCTTTCTGTCAACTATTACAGGGAAAATAAAAAGCATTTTTTACTTCAACAATTAATGCTAAATTACTCAGTAAAGTAGCAAAGAATATAACTGCTACACAGGTTACTTTACAGCCTACTTTCCTGCCTCTATGTTCTGAAATGACTCAGAACCACAGGCTAAAATTCTGCATTTAAAAAAAAGAAAAAGATATTCATGACCTGAATGCTGCCACCACACCTCATAAATACAGCACCTTGTGCTGCTAAAACGGTTTATGCATTCAAGAGCCCTACGTGTTCTTGACAGAAACCATACTCGAGCAGCTCAATTTAGAACATGCTGACCTTGAGCAAATCAATGCCCTGAGCATGTACTTCTGGCTTGCATCACCACAGGCGCTAGGCAGCCTCACCATCTATAGTCGTCCACAACTGCTGGCCACTGTCCCCTGTCTATTTTAAGATATCGCTACTACATTTCTGTGCTGCACAGTTCAAAGAAACTGAGTAACACATGAACCTATGTCTAAGCACAAATCGTTTACCTTGGAACTCCGGGGGTGTGTTCTTACTGTGTCTAGCTCAAAAATATTTAATTTGGTAAGTTTCCACTTCCTGCTTTCATTTTTTAAATACAACATATTTTTAACAAAGAGTAAAAATCAAGTGTAAGACACTTTTGCTTACTGCCTAATCAAATTTATAAGTAAACTTAGTCAAAAATTAACTCAGAATTGGCAAAGTTCCAAATATAAACTACAAGCAAATACTGAAGAACAATGGTTGCCTGCTATTTTCATATAAAATTACACTAGATATTAAAACAGTACTTGGTTAAGGACTATACTATATTTTCACAAGCTATCTTAATATTTACTAACCCTTCTAACTCTTGGATCTGACAGAAGGCCCATTTTTAATTTTTTTTAACCAAGCAACATCAGCTACAATGCTAGTAGTAGTCTTTGTTTACAAATAAGAGCCCTATTTTTTTCTCTAAACAGAACATGTAATTTAGCAGTTATATAGCTTCCAAAATTCAGATAAATTATTCACTTGAAATTTATACATTAAAAACAAATTAAAAACTACTAATTGTACTTAGCAATTACTCACAAATTTTTTAATTTCATTCCCAACAGAGGCTAATATTTGTGCAAAGGCCTAATGCTAGAAACGACTATCATAAAATATGTAGTATTTTAGATTACTTTTTAAAGGATTTCCTTTACTTTCTTGAAACAATTAATAAACAGATAATCTCAAGTATAGAAAATAAAGTTTTTTTTCACTTCATCCAAAAAATTTCAAATAAAGGACAAGGAGTCTAGGTGTCACACAGAGCTAAATCTGACCGCAGAATACTGCAGAGCCCAGATAAAATGAAGTCATTGACTAGAAGTGAACTAAATATAGAGCCCCAGCAGCTGGGGCTCGGGGGTTTATATAATGTGCCAGCTGATGATGGAAAGCTCTTGAGACAGAACCCACAGAGCACAAAGAGAAGGGGGGAAAAGCACTGTTCTTCTCATGCCATTAAATAAGATTTTTAAATAATTTTTCCAGAAAAAAATTAACTGAAAGCTAATCTTGTATTCCATTAAACTGAAAAAAAAAATTGTCAGGAGCACAGAGACTCAAATAAATCTAATTATGTGAGATATTAAGTAAGACTCATTATCCTGCTACAACTATAACACCTTTTAAACCATCTAAAAGGTTTTGAGAATGGTATCTAGGACTCTAATCTAAAAATCACACAATCAGGAATATACTAAAGGGTAAATGAGGCTACATTTCTAATTTCTAATACATATTTTAATGAACTTAATTACTGCTTAGTGACATAAACGTGGGTTCCTACTGATGACCTATGAACGGAGGGCACATATTTGGAGCTGCTTCTTGTGCAGTGAATTCTCCTCCATCTTGTCCCGGGGACTAAGGCTCGCAGGAAGCTAGCCGGGGTGAGGGGTGTAATGCAAAGGCAGATGCGACACCAGGGTACGATGACTCCTTGTTGGGCCTAAATCTACACCCCTTGTGTTCTAACAATAAACAGCATGTGTCCATCTATTTACTAACTTATTACTGGCCAATACTGGCGGATCCCGTATCCGCCCACTGTGTGGCAGCTCACGGGGCTCAAGTCCACCAAGACCATAAATTCACTTAGGCTGAAATGAAAAGAATTCCTCAAATTATTAAACTATGAATTCAAACATATTTATACATTCAAAAGATACTGTTAATCATGACACTGCAGCACTTTATCAATATTTACATGGCAATTATTTTCTTCTTTAAATTTCACCCACAGCACCAACACTGCAACGGCGCTACCTACAGCACACAGGCAGAGAGAGCACAAAACCAGTTATGAAAAGCGGCCTGGGCATTTGTAGCAGCTGTGCAGTGTGTTTGAATCTTAAAATAACTAAGCAGAATAACTTTCTGAATTCTTACATCTAACTTTTCTAAATGTTCAGTTGCGTCTGATTATGTCTTTAATAAACTAGTTTTCTTGAGAGCTGAAATGCCCAAAGATATATAGAGAAATTACTATAAACCCTTTCCCAACATTTAAAGCCTTCTGTTTGATCATCATTATCACCTATCCTTCCTTAAGGACTACTAACAACAAAAATACCACAAGTCTTTGACATGGAACTTGGCAGTAGAGATTTCTATTGTGTTTGGGCAGATTTCATGTCTAAATTTTTAAAATCTTTTTAAAATCTCAAACCTAAGTTGATCTTGTCTTGATTATTTATCCGAAGCAGTGTTTTTCACCACAGATACATACAAAATTTTTTCATTTAGCAGAAATTCATTTATTAAATAACCCAAAAAGTCGCTGTCCCCTACCTGTAGTATCGAGATTGCAGATACGTTGAACAAACAGTCTTTGATACGTGGCTGGCTGACCCAAAGTCTATTACTTTAACTCTGTACGGCTGCCGAACAGGATCCACCAACATAATATTCTCTGGTTTGAGGTCAGCGTGGATTAAACCAAGACTTTTCAATTTTTTCAGTGCAGTGGCCACTTGTTGAAGAATGGGTCGAATTACTTTTAGTGGCAGGGGACTGAACTTATTTTGTTTCAGAAAGTCATACAAGTTTTGTTCCAGCATCTCAAAGACTAAACAGGTATGGTTCCGGTGCTGAAAGCATTCGTAAGCTCGTACAAAGTTATACTCATCGGCATTTTCAGTACTGAGCCTTGCTAATATGCTCACTTCTATTTGACCTTGACGTGCATAAGAAGGGTGATTCTTCAAAATTTTGATTGCTACAATTTCATTTGTCCCTCTTTTCCAGCATTTGACTACCTGGCCAAAAGTGCCTCGACCCAGAAAATCGAGGACTTCGTAAGTATTTTTCAGGGAGCACAAGACTTCATGCTGCACTAACTGGTAGTCGCCCTCTCCACTGGTGCAATTTGGCTTTGTTCCCGTAGTGGCTGTCACAAGTGTCACTGGATTTCCCATGCTGGTCTGCAACATTGCAGGAAGTACGGACAGCTCGTCAACAATCTGCATTGCGCTGCCGTGGTGATCCAGCTCCTCACTCTTGCGCTTCAATCCACATCTCGGGGGGCCTTCCAGGAAGCCGAGCCTGTGCTGCCACGCCCCAGCGGGAAGTGCCTCCACGGGAGCTCGCTGCGCCGGAGCTGCTAGGACCTTGGTAGCACCTGTGGTGTTTTTTAAAACAACAGCACTTGTCTGCAACGAAAAGTGGTGTCCTCGAGGTCTGTTAAATGGGATCTTTGTCTGAAAAGCACTACCCTTCGTGGGAGGATGAGAATTTCCAACGTTTCCACCATTCAGATAGGTCCGTGGATAGTTTCTTTCCTGGAATACACAACTGCTTGGCTCTACTTTGAGTTTCTTCACACTACAAAAGGCACTTGACTGAGTTTGATAAACATACGGGGGGTAGACCAAGACTTGTGAGGCCATACCTGTGAAAGAAAAAGAAAAAAAGGAACATATTAACTACATCTCAGGAGGAAAACTTTTAAGGGTCAAATCCGTAATTTCTAAAAATAATTAAATTTCATTAAGATTTTTTTCTCTTAGAAAACAGGATTGAAACAAAAAAACAGCTCACTAATTGGGAAAAAATATTTACAAGCCACTTATCCGACAAAGGGTTAATCTCCATAATATACAAAGAACTCACACTGCTTAACAACAAAAAAAAAAACAACCCGATCAAAAAATGGGCAGAGGACATGAACAGACATTTCTCCAAAGAAGATGTAAGGATGGCCAATAGACACAAGAAAAGATGCTCATCATCACTAATCATCAGGGAAATGCAAATCAAAACTACACTAAGATATCACCTTACCCCCGTGAGATTGGCAAAAACATCCAAAACCAAGAACGACAAATGTTGGAGAGGTTGTGGAGAAAGAGGAACCCTCATACACTGTTGGTGGGAATGCAAACTGGTACAGCCACTATGGAAAACAGTATGGAGATTTCTCAAAAAGTTAAAAATAGAAATACCCTATGACCCAGCCATCCCATTACTGGGTATCTATCCTAAGAACCTGATATCAGATATCTCAAGAGTCCGTTGCACCCCTATGTTCATCGCAGCATTATTTACAATAGCCAAGACGTGGAACCAGCCTACATGCCCAGAAACTGATGATTGGATAAAGAAGATGTGGTATATATACACAATGGAATACTACTCAGCCATAAAAAAAGACGAAATTGGCCCATTCACAACAACGTGGATGGACCTCGAGGGCATTATGTTAAGCGAAATCAGTCAGAGAAAGACGAACTCTCTATGACTCCACTCATAGGTGGAAATTAGTATATTGAGAAGGAGATCTGATCGGTGGTTACCAGGGAAAAGGGGGGGTGGGGGGAGGGTACGGAGGGGGAAGTGGTGTACCCACAACATGACTAACAAAAATGTACAACTGAAATCTCACAAGGTTGTAATCTATCATAACATTAATAAAAAAAAAAAAAAAAGATTTTTTTCTCTTGGAGAAGAAAAGCATTTTCAATATCTCTGTTCTAGTTAATTAGTGTTTCAGTTATTTTGAGTGTTGCGTAAAAGGCTGGGAATAAGAACTGAGTTCATTCATTTAATCAATAAATATTTACGGAGCAGCTACAATGGCCAAGACATGCCCTCGAAATTGTACCAATCATTTTTCCTCGAAAGGAATAAATACAGATCCTGAAACTGCATTCGTTTGGCATAAGTAAAGCATTCTACCACCAAACCATCATTTATGAACCAACGACAACGAAAGAAAATACAGTACTACATAAATATACTCATGTTCCTTAAATCTAAAGCCAAGAATTGCCTCAGAAAAAAAACTTAATTGCAAAAATAAGTATATAAACCAGACACAGGTCCCTGCACAACGTCCTCCTGCACAGCCTTTACATCCAGGTCAGAGCGATGCGCTACCTTCTGGGGAAGCCTTTCCTGGGACACACCCACTCACCACTCCCCCTAGGCAGGGCTGGGCATTCAGTGCTCTCACAGGAGCCTCTGTATTTTTCTAATGAGCATTCACGATGTTACACTACACTGCAACTGTCAGCGTATGCATCCGGCTTTCACACTAGATCTGAAACAAGATGCCAGGATACAGAGTTGTTGTTCTTTAAATAATGTTAGGTGACTGAATTAACTTCAAAATATTTCTGTTCTCCATAATGTAAAAATCTGTATTGTATTAACCAGGCAACTCTTCTACTATTTTAATAAATCACCAAACATCAATTCTTTGACTCAAAAACAACAAATTTGCATCACGCTATATAATACATAACATTTAAAATAATAAGACCTACCACCTACTAAGCACTCATGGTGCAACGGTTTAATGAACGCTTCATTTGGAATCTTTCATTTAGTCATATTACTATCTTCCCAATTTGCTGTTAAGAAAACTAAAGCTCAGAAGGACTAGGTAACTGGCCCGAGGTCACAGAGCTAGGGTATAGTAACAGGAACAGGAAAATACACTGCCCTTCAGATAAAAGGCATAACTTTAATGCCTCCTTCAACTTCCTAAACGCTTCTTGTTAACGACTGCCACATTCCTAAAGTGACTTGGCTTTGGTAAGAAAGCAGCTACAAAACCTCATTAGACAAATTGAGATTTGATGTCCATTGTGTAACAGAAAATTGTAAATTGAAATCCTGCCATTCCAAACCATTTCATCCATTTTCTTAAAATCTTCTTGGCATCACCTTTACTCAGGAGGTTTCAAAACTCCACTCCACCAATTTATCATCCTTTTAAGGAGGCAAACCCACACTGAAGATTCCTTCTAAACACATCAAACTCACCACTAAGTCACTTAATACTGTTTGTGATGCTCCCCAATCTTATCTCCAACAATTTAACATTAGCACGATTCTCCAAAATTCAAACCACTTCTGTGACCCAGACCCACAGAAACAGACTCAGAAATGATGAAACTCACACATAAGAATTTCTAAAACAGCTATTATAAATATACTAGTGGACTTAAAAGAAAGTATTAACATAGACATGAAGAGCATTTTAAAAATGGAACTGGTGGGGAGGGCACAAAGGGTGAAGTGGTGCACCTACAACATGACTGACAATAATGTACAACTGAAATTTCACAAGGTTGTAAACGATCATAATCTTAATAAAAAGTGAAAAAAAAAAAATGGAACTGGTGAGCCTGGAGAACCCCGCACACCATACACAGATGGTGAGGAGGAAACGCGGCAATATCTCACAAAACTGCCAGCGGGGATGTTCTCTGACCTGGAACCAGGCAATCAGCTCCAGTGCAAGATCCACGCAGCACTGTGCAAACACACATGTGCTGGAAATAACCTCAACACCATCCAAAAGACATGGGGTAAATACACCTCCATACAAAGACCAACTATATATAGGCTTTAAGAAAACCAAAACCATCTACTTACCCTGTAATGGCCTCTTGCCCAAGATAATATTGTTACATGTAAAAAGCAAGATTCAGAAAAATGTGTACTTTGTAAGTTACTACCATGTGTGTTTGATAAGGGAGAATTATGTATGTATATATTTGCATGTACACTGGATATCTGTACATACACAAAGACATTCTTCGCCTTAGAGGAGAGTAACAAGAATACTGGAGGCAATGAGAAAGACATGCTTTTCCCTGTACATCATTTTTACCACATTAATTTTTATCATGTAATTACCTGTTCAAAAAAACTTTCTGAACCATTTGGGAACCTATTAAGATAGATACATTCTGGGCGGTCCTTTCTACTTACTAGATGGGATGCTGCCCGATTCCTGAATCATTGAATAAAGCCAATTAGATCTTTAAACCAAAAAAATATACATTTATATATATATAATTTTCGTATTTAGAGGTGAAATAATATATCTAGGATTTGCTTCAAAATAATACAGAGAGAGAGTGGATGGGGATATGGATAAAATGAGATTAGCCATAAATTGTTCATTATAAGAGTTTGACAGTGAGTAAAAAGGAGTTAATTATACTATCTTGTCTACTTTTGAATATGTTTATATTTTTCCTTAATAAAAAGTTAAATAAATAAACATACATTTGAACTCCACCCAGGAAGAGTCTGATGCAGCAGGTCTGTGCTAAAGTCCAGGCATCTGTATATGTACCAGCTCCCAAGGCCATGTAGAGTCAAGCTAACCTCTGACACCAACGATCCAATCTGGACAAAATCCTGGGCAAATTCAAGCCCTACCAATTCAGGGCACTCAAGTCTGAGAAATCAGGATGAAGTCCTAGGGAAGAGAATGCACACCACTCAAAACCAATCCACGCCATGTTAAATTAAGGTGTCACGTGGACAACAGCTGAGATCCAGATAAACAACCTAGAGAGAGTGGAGAAACTACTTCATTTTCTGAGTCCTGCTACTCCTACCTTTTCTTTCCCAACATGCCAAGCTCGAAGGCAAACAATTAACCCAAGGGCCCAAACCAGAGTCAACTAAAGGATGCTCAGAAAAAGGGAGTACCCTCACCAACCACTGTGCTCTGTGGGACCAATCTCAAAGGTGACTTTAAAACATAAACAGGAACAGGAATGTCACTTAATCCACACGGCACCCGAGGAGAAAGGGGTGAGGGCAGATAGGTCTAACAGACCACAAAGAAGGAACTCTAAGTCACCAGTCAGCTTGGCCACTGTGACTCCCTGCCATATCCAGGTCTTAAGTCTTTCCCTTCTCCCACCTCCATCAGATAAACTCATGACCCGACAGGGTGACTTCTACTCAGTGTTTATGGACTTTATAGAGGACAGCATTTCCAGGAGCTGCTGAAGTCCGTGGAGTCCCAACCTCGACTCGGTGCAACACTGTTTCCTACTATTTCTCACTGCAGTACATACTATGTTCTACCTTTGCAGCTGTATTATTCATGACTTTGCCATTGGTTCTTATCAAGCTCTGGAATACCACCCCTTTGTGGCTGGGCCACCTACTAAACATCACTCGGAGGACAAGGAAGATTTGTCAGAGCAACCAGTAAGCTTCAGTTCCCCAAGCGTAATGCTCTCAGGCACATTAACTTTGATTAATAGGCCTTATTTTTCCAATCCTCTAAAAAACTTTAAGACCCATCTGAATTCTATCCAAATTCTTCACAACCTTTCACAACTACCAAAACAGCAACATAACAAATATTGACAATTACAAGCATGAGTCTGACCACTCCTAACCATATAAACAACTGTCTATTGTCCTCTCCCCCAGCCCCTGGCAGCCCCATTCTACACTCACTCTATGAATTTAACTACTCTAGGCACCTCACATAAGTGAAATTATACAATATCTGTTCTTTTGTGACTGGCTTACTTCACTTAGCATAATGTCTTCAAGGTTCATCCATGTTGCAGCACATGTCAGAATTTCCTTCCTTTTTAAGGCTAAGCGATATTCCATTGTATGTATATGCCATATTTTGTTTATCCATTCAGCCATTGAAAGATATGTGGGTGGCTTCCACTTTCTGACTGTTGTGAATAATGCTGCTGTGAACAGAGATGTACAAATATCTCTTTAAGATCCTGCTTTCAATTCTTTTGTGTATATACCCAGAAGCGGAATAACTGGATTATATGGTAATTCTATTTTTAATTTGAGGAATCATTCTATTGTTTTCCATAGTAGCTATGCTGTTAATATTCCAACCAGGAGCGCACAGGGGTTCCAATTTCTTCACATCCTCACCAACACTCATTTTCTTTGTTCTCCTTTTTTATAATATCCATCCTAACAGGTGCAAAGTGGTATCTCATTGTGGTTTTCAAATTTCCATTTTTAAATCTAATTCTTTCTTTATCAATACTGGTTGCACTAACACCTAGAGCTTGATGTCATCAGTAGCTATAACAAGCAAACTTCCTTTTTTTTCATTTGCGTTACTGATAAATATTAAATCCTACACTTAAGACTAAGTTCTACAGAAACCCATATATAGCTGAGCTTTCCCAAATGATGACTGAATAAGCCCCAGTTCTTTCAGACTGTCACAGGACAATACAGAAATTATTAAATTACTAAAAGCATCAAGTTTAAATTAAGATACAAATATGAAAACGTGATCAGCATTAAGACTTCTAAAGATCTAGAAGAATACATGAAAATTACAAGTAAAACAAAAGCCTTTTAAAAACATAGAAGAGATTTTTTTTACCTAAAGAGAAGCTCAAGGCACTAAAAGATTACCTCATTATAAACAGGGATAAAAGACCAAAACATTAAATTTGTAGCCAAAATTCTACAATTAAAAAAAAAACTAGCAATATAACAAACAAAAAAAGTTACCTCAATGAAAATTACCTTCAGGAATATTTTCATTCAACTGGAAGTAAGCAAACAGCTACACTAGACCAAAGCAAACCTTTGATTCTGCTGACAAACAACCCTGCGTTCAGATTTCTTTTCTGAACACACCTATCAACTCTGTTTTCAGGATATATGAAAATAAGTAGACACAAATGCAGCTCACTTTCAAAAATGAACTTTCTATCACCCTTTAAAGGGAGAGACAGAATGGAATAGGAAATGAAAAACAGTTAAGACGGCTGTACCAGGTGAAATGTACCAATGCACCCTTAAGCGGACAGCCTCAAAGCTAACAGGGCTGGAGGACCGTCCCATGTAAGACAGTAACGCTAATTTAGTACTGTCCTGTGTCAAACGTAAGCTCACTGATGAACAATGCGTTTTTAAGTCAAATTACACAAATATACATCATAGACTCTCATTGTCTTTCGGCATTCTGTAATCAGCACCAGGGACACAAAGGACTGAAACGTACCACGTGAAAGTCAGTGAGCACACCAACACCGTGACACAAACACAAGAGCAGGTGCTCCTCGAGCCACCCTCCTCTGGTCTTTACCTGGATCCAGTCGTCTCTCAGAGCCCTCTCTTTCCCTCCCTCATCTCAGTGAAAGCCCGAGCTCCGACCTGCTCCTAACAGCACAATACTTCACATCCTGTCCTCAAAATACTATGCGTCTCTCCCTCTGACCGACCATCTCTCTCCGATTATCTCTCACCACACTAGCTCCCAATATTCTTTGCTAAATTCTAGCTCCTCTCCTTCTAGTAAAACAGATTCAAACTCAACACTTCTCTTATGTAACACAAAAGGTATTTTTAAAAAGGCTTAGCAGCAAAAGAATCCAAAATTCTCCATCTGAATGCAGTGGCTCTCAGTCCTTGTCCTGACACATCTCAGGTGTGACGAACGGAGAAGGGAACCACCGTAGGGGAGACAGTACTCAACAGAAAACTGTGTCCAAAGTAAAAGCACGTTAGGGAAGGTGGTCTTCACCAAACCATTTTTATGTGCAAACGAGTAACTAACTCACTCATTTCAAGAAAGGAGCCTTGCGCATCACTATTATGACTTTCCACATGGCAGAATACCTTTTTGAAGACAACAGGATCAACCCACCTCACCTAAGTAGTGGCCAAAGGGAAACTATGCTGTTGTTAAATGACTTCTGCATTCTTCACAAAGTCTAGCAGAGTTACATGAATAAAGCTTCAAGCTATTCTATGGCCTCACATCTTTTCAAACTTATATTTTACAGTATATTGCAAACATCAGCTTTATCACAACTCTAATTTTTGTACAAAAGATTACATCTGGTTTCACAAGGTCTGAGAAAGAGATCACAGGAGATATAACAAAGTCTTCAAGGTAACAATATTGTCTATAATCTAGTTTCATGTAAATAATAGATTATTTCAGCTTGGTATATCCATAGAGTTAAAGATTTTGCTTTCATGAATATACTTAGAAAGAAAGTTACACCTTTTCCACTTTTAAAATATTTTCAGACACATGGATATTTTCAGGCACAAAGAATATTAAGACATCAATAAAGTCTGATTCGGAATCGTTTTTATGATTATTTGTAACTGGACACCACATAACAACCAATATGAGAACTTCATTTCTGTTTCAGCTGTTGTTCAAATATTGAAAATTAGTCAACATTTTACAGAGGGATAAAAGAACGTTTTTCTTAAGAGCTTTAAAACCGAAAGCTGGGGCCAGCCCCGTGGCCGAGTTGTTAAGTTCGCGTGCTCTGCTTTGGTGACCCAGGGTTTCACTGGTTCGAATCCTGGGCACCGACACGGCACTGTTCCTCAGGCCACGCTGAGGTGGCATCCCACACGCCACTACTAGAGGGACCTACAACTAAAGTTACACAACTATGTACTGGGGGGCTTTGGGAGAAAAAGGAAAAATAAAATCTTTAAAAAAAAAAAAAAACTCTGAAAACTAAGGTATCAGAATGCAGAGAAGAACGTTAAAAACACACATCACACTACTACTTTAATTACACAGAGATTGATGAAAGCCATGAATTAGCTACTTGTTATTGTAATGCCACTTTGACCATTTTATTTTGCATTATCTTATAAACATAATGTTTTCATTAAATTAATATTAACTTGTTGTATGTGCTTTTAAAAAATCGTATAGCAGCCCCTGAAATAAGTATGGTGATACCACAGATGGAAACCTTTTGCCAAAAACTGTACTATTTGGGCTGAAGCTTAAACTTCTGCTAACTGACCTAATTTTCAAATTATTTTTCAAATTATAAATGAGTTAATAATCTATGAATGTTATGTCAAGTTCACTTTTTTTAATGGCTTATAGCTCCATTCACTGTGAATATTATCAAATAATATCTTAACATTATTTTAATTCTACCTTTACTATATTACATCTGACAACAGATGGTTAGCCTAGTTCTCAGAGTTATAAGTTTGAAGTTTAAGGATTCAGTCACTTGGGGGAAAAGAAAACAAAGTGTAGGTTCCTTCATTAGTACCCAGACTCTAACATGTGACAAGAAAATACATAGGAACCTATCAGTGGTTTTCCTGACAACGTCAAGGAAACAGACCGTATTTTACAGAAGAAATGAAAGAACTTTAATTAATTTAATCCAATGGAAAACTTTTTACAAATTGTCTTCATTTGTAAATTCAAATTTTCAGGTACTATTTTTTAAATAATCAAGTTAAGTTACCCAAAATTTACTCACTCCTGCATTCTTCTTTAATGTACACACTACACAGGCGGAGCAGTCTGCAGCTCCTTCACACGTCCCACGGACAGAACAGGGACTACCTGCTCCACCTCGGTGTGGCTACACCTCACCCTACCCCGTCCAAAAAGACAGATCTTCACCACCTTATTTTTTTAAAAACTGTCTCCAGTGAGTGATTTCCCAAATTTGTATCACATATTGACCACGTGTGAATTTATCCTGAAAAGTTTACAATGCTGTACCTTTCCCTCATCACGTTTAAACAATTCCACACCCACATGTTCTCATTATTCTCCAACTGAAGTGCTAGTATTTCCTTCAAGAGGATAAATACAAAAGAGGCAAAAACATCTTCACTAATTATAGCTATTTCCACCTTTCCATTCCAAAGACTAAAAAAAAACAAACGAATCTGTAAATGTCTCATAACACGAAGCCTACACAGATCTACATTTTTTCATCCTTCTTGGTTTAAAATTGTTACATTTTTAACAAATCATAAACCTCTGAAAAACAAGATACAAAAAGCACAAACTATAAAAGATTAGAAAATTTGACTTTATTAAAATTTAAATTTGTATTCATTTATCAAATAGTATTAGAAATAAAGATTAAGTCAGAGATATGGAGAAGATATTGGCAACACACAACTGACAAACATCTAAAGAAATTATACTGTGTTTGGCAAAAATCAGTAGAAAAATGGGTAAAAGATATAAAAGGGCAATTCACAGAAAAGGAAATACAACCCAAAAAACTCATTAAAAAATTCCCAACCTCACTAGTAATAAGGAAAATGCTAATTAAAACTAGAGTAAGGTGCCATTTTATACCCATCAGACTGACAACAGTAGGACAACACACAGCCCTGAGGAGGAGCAGGGAACAGAGACTCCCCAGAGTGGGGTAAAAGCAGGACCCCCGTGGAGGGCACCTGAAAGTGCACAGTACGTCCCCCAGCAGTTCTTCTCCCGGCAGATGTCACGCCCAGAGAAACGCTCCTGTACAACTAAGGAAAACAGGTCCAACAGTGTTCATGCTGCAGTGTGCGCAGTAACAAAATTCTTAAGTAACTGTCAGAAACAGAAATGAGAAAGGGCGGCTTTGCACACAATACAACACACACAAGACAAGTGTGGCCTATACCACAATCATCATATTTATGTACCAAGAAAAAACACCAATTATAAGGGTAAAATATCACTGACTTTAAGATGCATCACAATTTCAAAGATGTTAAAATGTCGGAGAAACTATGCATGGTACAATTAATGAAGTGTAGCAAAATGAATTAACCGAAATTACACATATCAACATGGATAAATCCCAAAACAGCAATGTGGAACGAAAAGCAAGTTTGCAGAAGAGCACGTGTCATTCATTATGAAGTAAACAGACAAACCTATATTGTATTCTTGATACATTAAGTATGTGGCAAAAGTATAAAAATATTCATAGAAATGATAAACATGCTGGAAAGAAAGGAAAAAAGGAGGGACTTCAACTATATGAATGGATTCCTGTTGCACCCGGGATGGCAGCTGCGTAGGAACTGAGTCTATTACCACTATCTACACTTTCATAGCCTAAACTTATATTAATTTTTAAGTGAAGAGGGGAACAAAATCTACTAGACAACAGAATAACTTCTTTAATTAACTGTATTCTTAAAAGATAAAAAAGTAACCATTTTAGATATGTTTATTAGCTTATTCAATTAGCCATACCGTATTTCATCCCATTTTTCTTTTAATTTTAAAAATTTTCTTTCAGGGCCCGGCCCAGGGGCACAGCAGTTAAGTGTGCACATTCCACTTTGGCGGCCTGGGGTTCATCAGTTTGGATCCCAGGTGTGGACATGGCACCGCTTGGCAAAGCCATGCTGTGGCAGGCGTCCCACATATAAAGTAGAAGAAGATGGGCACAGATGTTAGCTCAGGGCCAGTCTTCCTCAGCAAAGAGAGGAAGATTGGCAGCAGTTAGCAGGGCTAATGTTCCTCCAAAAAAAAAAAAAAAATTTCTTTCAATTCAAATCAAGTAAAGATATTTAGGAGCAGGAAGATTTAGCGATAAACAAAACATGTTTTTTCATCAATGAGCTCCTTCTAGCAAGAGGCAAACACATGTATACACATAACTACACCACCAATGAGGGCAGTAACATACGGATGTGCAAGGCATGCAGGTAGCAAAGAACAGAGGATAATTAACATACAACTTGAAGGAGCACAAGAGGATTCAGTAAGAAGTTAACCTACAAGCTAAATTTCGAAGGATGCAGGGAAGAAGTCTGCTATGTAGGAGAGGCTATAACACACAGTACGAGCCAACAGCACATACAAGCGCAGGGACTAATGAAAAATACGACATTGGCTTTATTTGGCTAGAAAAGAAGCCCACAAATTATAGCTGACCAAATCTGACCCAGTCTATTTCTGTATGGTCCACAAGCTAAGAATGGTTTTTACATTTTTAAAGGGTTTTTTTTAAGTATGCAACAGAGACCATATGTGGCTTGCAAAGCCTAAACCATCTGCCATCTAGCCCTTTAAGAAAGTCTGCCAACCTCCACACTAGAACACAACTTGCCAGTGGAAAGGGCAGCAGAAGAGAAAGACAATCCTTGAGAAGAAAGACAACCTTAAAAAGAAAGAGCATAGACCATGAAGAACCTCGTCTTCCACGCTAAGGAGCTAAGGGTAATGGAGCATCTCTGAAAGGTTTTAAACAGAAAATCAATACAATCATATTTGTATTTTAGAGATTACTCAGGCAAAATTGTGAAGGATAAACTAAAAAGGAACAATAATGGAAAATATAGATGAAAGACTACTGTAATAGTCCAGTAACATGGATCAGAGCCCGAGCAAAGGCAGTAAGAAGGGAATGTAGCTGGGAGAACTGATTACCAATAGCTAGAGGGAGAGCTCCAGAACTTCATGAGTGAAGGAAGGAAGGAACTGACACAACCATGTTTCTGGTGTGAAAAACTGATAGCTAAATGAGAACAGTTTAAGAAAAAATAACGGGCCAGCAGGTGGCACAGTGGTTAAGTGCGCATGTTCTGCTTCGGTGACCTGGGGTTCGCCGGTTCAGATACTGGGTATGGACATGGCACTGCTTGATAGGCCATGCTGTGGCAGGCATCCACATATAAAGTAGAGGAAGATGGGCATGGATGTTAGCTCAGGGCCAGTCTTCCTCAGCAAAAAGAGGAGGATTGGCGGCAGATGTTAGCTCGGGGCTACTCCTCCTGAAAAAAAAAAAAAAAAAACAAACACACAAAGAGAGTTGAGAGGAAAATTTGAACTCAATTTTAGACATGCTTAGTTTGAGGTGTTTTGTGACCTAGCCAAAGTTCCCTTAAATGTAGAATCGTAAAGGCAGGCCTATATTCAGGGAGTTTACTTCCGAATTTATCCCAAATAAACTTATCCTAGGGAGCAAAAGTAAGGGACACAAAAACTAAGTCAGGAAAGAGGGAAAAGCAATTAATAAATGTAAAGGAATGATGGAATTAAAAATTCACCATTTGGCAACAATCATCATCAAGATCGAGATAATTATAAACAAGAATTACTACAAAGGATGCAAAAACTAGTGGGTGAAAGTTTAAAGAATAACAGGATATTACTGTTGGGAGACAATTCACCACGGGTCTCTCATGTTTCTCTGTCTTACAAACAAGGACAGTGCCTGCCTTTGTTCTGGAGTCTCTTTTCAAGGATATTTGTATACTGAACATCCTCAGAAGATAGAGATAGCAGGCACATGGTAGTAAATCTGGCAAAAGTCAATGACAAAGAAAAAATATTAAGGTCAGCAAGGCAGAAAAAAATAACTAACAAAGGAACCCCTATCAGGCTTCCAGTGGACTTCTCAGCAGAAACCTTACAGGCTGGAAGATAGTGAAAAGATAGAGTCAAATCTTTGAAAGACAAAAACTATCGGACAAGAATACTCTATCCAGTGAAAATATCCTTCAGATATGACGGAGAAATAAAAACTTTCCCAGATAAACAAAAGCTAAGGGAGTTCATTGTCATAAGACACCCTCTCCCATAAGACATCCTCAAGAATTTCATACCTGGAAAAAAAAATAGGAAGGGGGCTACAAAACCCTAAGCAAGGAGACAAAAAGGTAGGCAAAATCAGAAAATTGCAGCTCTCTATCAGAACAAGTTAGTAAATACTTAATTATAATATTAACATAAACGGAAGGAAAATACCCAAGTAAATATAATCTCGTCACTTTAACCACAATCTCATAACAGAAGATGGAATAAAGTGTGACAATAACAACTTAGAAGGGGAAGAGAAGGGGATGGAATTGGCTTAGTCTAAGGAAATTAGAGGATATCAGAAAGTGGAGAACTTCATCTACAAGATCTTTTTATACAAACCTAATGGTAATCAGTCGATAAATAATTAGAAGAGAGACACAAATGATAAATAAGAACAAAACTATGAAAACCATCATAAAAAACTACCTAACTGAATTGGTAGTCTGTAAATACACGGGATGAGAAACAAAGGAAATGCAGAAGAACTGGAAAACGAGTGATAAGATGGCAGCATTAAGCCCTCATTTATCAATAATCACTCTAAATGTAAATGGACTGAACTCTTCAATCAAAAGACAGTGTAGCAGGATGGATCAAAAACCAAGACCCAACAACATGCTGCCTCCAAAAAAGACATCTCAGCTCCAAAGACAAACGGGCAGAGTAAAGGGATGGAAGATTACCTCCAAGCTAATGGAGAACAAAAGAAAGCAGGTGTTGCCATACTTACATCACACAAAGTAGACTTCCAGATAAAACAGGTAAACACAGATGAGAAGGGGCAATATATAATGATAAAAGGGACAATCCACGAAGAAGACATAACTCTTAAAAATATTTATGCACCCAACACAGGAGCACCGAAGTATATAAAGCAACTGTTGAGTGACATCAGCAACATGATGGCGTGAGCTCACCCGGGACTCTCTCCCCTCCAAATTACAACCAAAAAGAGCAACTGCTTTCCAACCAAAAAAAAAAAAAAACATAAACACAGAAATCGTCAGAGACCCACAGGAGCCAAACGACGGAGGGCAGAGAGGCTGGAGCAGCCCTCAGAGGAGCTGGAACGGGGTAGGAGAGAACTTCGCTCCCTCCCCTACAGACTGGGATCACTGCCACAGGTGTGGGAAGGAGCAGGGGAGGGGCCATGCATCTGGGGATCATCCAGGACTCCCACCGCCAGTGCAGCAGAAACACGGTAATGGGAGAAAGCTTCTGCATGCGGGGAACCCATCAAGCCAGGGCCCTGGGAGACCAGAGAGCAAGACCTGGGCCGAATCCAGGTCTGCGTCCAAGAGAAAGTGTCCCTCCTCCCCCAACCCATGCTGCATGCCACCATTGCAGCTGAAGGTGGAGGGCTCAGAACGCACAGCTCTCGACTCACCTAGTGGTGACAGGCTGTAACTTCAACCAAATAACAGCATCATGGGCAAAAACCGCTCCTCTACCATCCAGCAATTTATAAAAGCTCCAGTCCACAAGGAAAACAATAAAAATACAGAAGCATATCCTGAGGACTTGGAAATAGGTAAACTAACTGAAGATGAGTTCAGAGTAGCTATCATCAAAAAGCTCAATGAGGTAAAGGGAAATATAGAGAAACGAGTCAACGAGTTCTGTAGTTACTTCACAAAAGACATTGAAATTATAAAGAAGAATCAATCAGAAATACTAGACGCGAAAAATACAATGGATCAAATAAAACAGAATACAGATTCCCTGAATACCTGTGTAGACACCATAGAAGAGCAAATCAGCATAATCGAAGACAGACAGGCTGAATGGCTCCAAACAGAGGAAGAAAGAGAACTACAAATTTAAAGAACTGAAGAAAATCTCCGAGAAATTGCTGACTCAATGAAAAAATGCAACTTAAGAATCATCGGTACTCCTGAGGGCGTGGAAAAGGAAAATGAAGCAGAAAGTATGCTCAACGAAATAAGGCAAGAGAACTTCCCAAATCTAGGGATTGAGAAAGAAATGTGTGTGGAGGAAGCTTTCAGATCTCCTGGATTTGGCAATGTAAAAAGACCTACTCCAATGCATATAGTAGTAAAAATGGCATAAATGAATGACAAAGAAAGAATACTCAGGGCAGCAAGGCAGAAGAATGTAACCTACAAAGGAACCCCTATGAGACTTTCAGCGGATTTCCCCACAGAAGCCTTACAAGCTAGGAGAGATTGGAGTGACATATTCAAAACTTTAAAGGATAAAAATCTTCAGCCAAGAATACTCTATCCAGCCAAAATATCCTTCAGATAGGAGGGAGAAATTAAATCTTTTCCAGACAAACAAAAGCTAAGGGACTTCGTAGTCACAAGACCTCCCCTACAAGAAATCCTCAAGAAGGCTCTCATACCTGAAAAAAGGAAAAAGTGAGAAAGGGGTCACAAAACACAGAATAGGGAGACAAATACACAGAATCGGGATAGGGTGGCAAATATTCAACTATAGCATTAGGATAAAGGGAAGGAAATCACCAAAGCAAAGACAGTCTTATCACTCTAACCACAAACTCACAAGACAAGTTGGAATAAGAGATGAAAACAATAATTTAGGAGGGGAGGATGAAAGGGACTGAAACAGTCTAGGCTAAGTAAGTAAGAGATCACCAGAAAATGGACTATGTTATACACGAGACTCTGAATACAAACTCAGGGTAGCCACTAAACTAAAAAACACAACAGGGACACAAAACATAAATAAGGAAAAATCTAAGAAACCCAGCATGAGAAATTGCAGAAGTCAATGGGTAGGCTAAAACACACAGGACGAGAAACAAAGGAAACACAGGAAAACCAGAAACCCAAGAACAGAATGACAGTATTAAGCCCTCATGCATCAATACTCACCCTCAATGTAAACGGACTGGACGCTGCAATAAAAAGGCACAGAGTGGCAAGAGGGATTAAAGAAAAAGATCCAAGAATCTGTTGCCCCCAGGAAACACACCTCAGCTCCAAGGACAAACACAGGCTCAGAGTGAAGGGGTGGAAGACAATACTCCAAGCTAATAGCAAACAAAAGAAAGCAGGTGTCACAATACGTATATCACACAAAACAGAGTTCAACATAAGGCAGGTAAAGAGCGACACAGAGGGACAATATATAATGATCAAAGGGACACTTCATCAAGAAGAAATAACGCTTATAAATATCAATGCACACAACACAGGAGCACCAAAGTTCATAAAGCAACTATTAACAAACCTAAAAGAAGATACCAAAATTAACACAATAATAGTAGGGGACCTCAACACCCCACTCACATCAATGGACAGATCATCCAGACAGAAAATCAACAAAGAAACAGTGGAGCTAAATGAAAAGCTAAAACAGTTGGACTTAATAGACATATATAGAACACTCCACCCAAAACAGCAGAATACACCTTCTCAAGCGTGCATGGAACATTCTCAAGGATAGACCATATGTTGGGAAACAAGGCAAGCCTCTATAAATTTTAAAAAATTGAAATAATAACAAGCATCTTCTCTGATTATAATGCTATAAAGCTAGAAATTAATTACAAGAAAAAAGCTGAGAAAGGCACAAGGATGTGGAGACTAAACAATATGCTATTGAACAAGCAATGGATCATTTTAGAAATTAAAGAAGAAATCAAAAAATACCTGGAGACAAATGAAAATGATAACATGCCATACCAACGCATACGGAAAACAGCAAAAGCTGTATTAAGAGGAAAATTCATTGCAATACAGGCACATCTTAACAAACAAGAAAAATCCCAAATAAGCAATCTTAAACTACACCTAACTGAATTGGAGAAAGAAGAACAAAGCCTAAAGTCAGCATAAGGAGAGAAATAATAAAAATCAGAGCAGAAATAAATACTATTCAAACAAAACAGGCAGTAGAAAGGATCAATGAAACAAAGAGCTGTTTCTTTGAGAAGATAAATAAAACTGACAAAACCCTAGACAGATTTACAAAGAAAAAGAGAGAGAAAGCTCAAATAAACAAAATCAGAAATGAAAGAGGAGAAATAACAACAGACTATGCAGAAATACAACGAATTATAAGAGAATACTACGAAAAACTCTATGCCAGCAAAATGGATAACCTAGAGGAAATGGATAAATTCTTGGACTCCTACAATCTCCCATAGCTTAGTCAACAAGAAGCAGACAATTTGAACAGACCAATCACAAGGAAAGAGACTGAAATAGCCATCAACAGCATCCCGAAGACTAAAACCCCAGGACCAGATGGAATGCCTGGGGAATTCTACCAAACTTTCAGAGAGGATTTAATACCTATCCTTTTCAAGCTATTCCAAAAAATTAGGGAGGATGGAACACTTCCTAACACATTCTAGGAGGCCAACATCACGCTGATACCAAAGCCTGACAAGGACAGCACGGAAAAGGAGAACTACAAGCCAATATCACTGATGAACATAGATGCAAAAATCCTCATCAAAGTTTTGGCAACCCAAATTCAGCAATTCATCAAAAGGATCATACAGCATGATCAAGTGGGATTCATACCAGGGACACAGGGATGGTTCAACATCCACAAATCAATCAACGTGATACACCACATCAACAAACTGAGGAATAAAAACCACATGATCATCTCAATAGATGCAGAGAAAGCATTTCACAAGATGCAACAGCCATTTATGATAAAAACCCTGAACAAAATGGGGATAAAAGGGAACTACCTCAACATAATAAAGGCCATATATGACAAACCCATAGCCAACATCATACTCAGTGGGCAAAAACTGAGTGCCATCCCCCTGAAGACAGGAACGAGACAAGGATGCCTCTATCACCACTCTTATTCAACATAGTACTGGAGGTTTTGGCCAGAGCAATTAGGCAAGAAAAAGGAATAAAAGGAATCCAAATAGGGAGGGAAGAAGTGAAACTCTTGCTGTTTGCAGACGACATGATCTTATATATAGAAAACCCCAAAGAATCCACTGGAAACCTTTTAGAAGTAATCAACAAACAGCGAAGTTGCAGGGTAGAAAATCAATAGCATTTTTTTTTTTTTTAAAGATTGGCACCTGAGCTAACAACTGTTGCCAATTTTTTTTTTATCTGCTTTATCCCCCCAAACCACCCCCCATACATAGTTGTATATCTTACTTGTGGGTCCCTCTAGTTGTGGCATGTGGGACACCACCTCAACGTGACCTAGCGAGCAGTGCCATGTCGACGCCCAGGATCTGAACCCTGGGCCGCCACGGCAGAGCACGCGAACTTAACCACTCGGTCACGGGGCCGGCCCCAGTAGCATTTCTATGCTCTAATAACAAACTAACAGAATAAGAACTCAAGAACACAATACCATTCACAACCGCAACAAAAAGAATAAAATACCTCAGGGTGAATTCAACTAAGGATGTGAAAGACTTACACAATGAAAATTACAAGGCTTTTCTGAAAGAAATGGATGACGACATAAAGAGATGGAAAGACATCCCATGTACATGGATTGGAAAAACAAACATAGTTAAAATGTCCATTCTACCTAAAGCAATCTACAGAGTCAACACCATCCCAATCCAAATCCCAATGACATTCATCACGGAAACAGAACAAAGAATCCTCAAATTCATATGGAGGAACGAAAGACCCCAAATTGCTAAAGCAATTCTGAGAAAAAAAAAAAGAATAAAGCTGGAGGCATCACAATTCCAGACTTCAAAATATATTACAAGGCCATAGTGATTAAAACGACATGGTACTGGTACAAAACAGTACATGGCTCAGTGGAACAGAACTGAAAGCCCAGAAATAAAACCCCACATCTACGGACAGCTATTCTTCAACAAAGGTGCCAAGAACATACCTTGGAGAAAGGAAAGTCTCTTCAACAAATGGTGCTGGGAAAACTGAACAGCCACATGCAGAAGAATGAAAGCAGACCATCATCTTTCACCATACACAAAAATAGACTCAAAATGGATCCAAGACTTGAAGGTAAGACCTGAAACCATAAAACTCCTAGAAGAAAACACAGGCAGTATACTCTTTGAAACTGGTCTTAAAAGGATCTTTTCGAATACCAGGTCTACTCAGAAAAGGGAAACAGAAGAAAAAGTAAACAAGTGGGACTGCATCAGACTAAAGAGCTTCTGCAAGGCAAAGGAAACCAGAATCAAAATGAAAAGACAACCCACCAACTGGGAGAAAAGATTTGCAAATCATATATCCTACAAGGGGTTAATCTCCATAATATAAAAAGAACTCACACAACTGAACAAAAAAACAAACAAACAACCCATATAACCCAGCTATCCCACGGCTGGGTATCTACCCAAACAACCTGAAATTAACCACCCAAAGTAACATATGTAACCCTATGTTCATTGCAGCACTATGCACAAGAGCCAAGACATGGAAACACTTCAAGTGCTCATCCACTGATGACTGGATAAAGAAGATGTGGTATATACTTGCAATGTAATACTACTCAGCCAGAAAAAAAAGACAAAATCATCTCATTTGCAACAACATGGATGGATCTGGAAAGAATGATGCTAAGTGAAATAAGCTAGACTGAGAAAGACAAAGACCATATGATTTCACTCATGTGGAATATAAACAAACACATGGACAAAACAGTTTACTGGTTACCAGGGGAAGGGGAGGGAGCACAGGGGGTGAAGGGGAGCACCTATGTGGTGACAGACAAGAAACAATGTACAACAGAAATCTCACAATAATGTAAACTATTATGAAAAGAAATTAAAAATGGAAATACCATATGACACAGCTATCCCACTTCTGGTATTTATCCAAAGAACTTAAAATCAACAATTCAAAGAGACTCATGCACCCCTATGTTCACTGCAGCATTATTCACAATAGCCAAGACGTGGAAGCAACCCAAGTGCCCAATGACTGATGAGTGGATAAAGAAGATGTAGTATATATATACAATGGAATACTACTCAGCCATTAAAAAAAGACAAAAATCATCCTATTCACAACAACATGGATGGACCTTGAGGGTATGATGTTAAGTGAAATAAGCCAGACAGAGAAAGACAAACAACATACCATACAACAACACATACTTCACTCATATGTGGAAGATAAACAAACGGACAAAGAGAACAGTTTAATGGTTACCAGGGTAAAGGAATTGGGGGGGCACAAAGGGTGAAGGGGTGCATTTATATGGTGACTGACAAATAATAATGTACAACCAAAGTTTCACAATGTTATAAACTATTATGACCTCCATAAAAAAATAAAAGATGAAGAAGAAACACATTACATCCTTAACACACTACTCTCCTTAATACCACTGGCCTTATTTTAGAGAAAAGGGTACAAACCAGATTTTTTAGTACATGCCAATGAAAGAAGGAAAATCTACTGTAAAGAATTTAATGTACTCAATTCATTTCACTCAATAAACGTTTCAGAATTTTAAAAAGAGACAAAATAACGTGTCCAAGACAGGCTACACTGGAAGATAAGTTTTTCTTGTGAACAGTAAGTGGGTTTAACTCTCTTCATTGGCAATTTAAATATTAATATTTTAAACACCAATATCATTAACAGGTTATTACCAGTATTCTATCCAGGAAATTAATTACACTAAAAATTTCACAAAAGGGGCTGACCCCGTGGCCGAGTGGTTGGGTTCCCACACTCCGCTTCGGCGGCCCAGGGTTTCACAGGTTCAGATCCTGGGCACAGAAGCGGCACCGCTGGGCGGGCCATGTTGGGGTGGCGTCCCACATGCCACAACTAGAAGGACCCACAACCAGGGTATGCAACTATGCACTGGGGAGATTTGGGGAGAAAAAGCAGGAAAAAAAAAAACAAGATTGGCAACAGTTGTTAGCTCAGGTGTCAATCTAAAAAACAAAAAGAAAGAAAGAAATTTCACATAAAAAACAACTTCACATAAATGACCCACCACATATTGAAAAGCTTCATAAAATAAACCTGCTGTCCGAGGTGCCCACAAAGCATGTGTGCGAATGCAGTGCAGTCTGGGCGTCTTCCAGCAGCGCTGTGAACAAAGCATCTAGGGAATGTGTTGACTATGACACAAACCAGCACAGGAAACAACAAGCCTCATCTGACTTAGCAAAACACTCCAACTTTTGGGACAGAAAATGGCCCGTTGGACGTTTCAAAGCTGCGAGAAATTACCCTGCCAGTACAAATCTTTACTTCAGAAAGGCTAGAAAAGACAATTAAAAACAGTACTTAAGCATCTAATTCTCTAGATTTTTCTAAGCTATATAAAATCAAAACTCAGAAATGGAAACCCTGACAGAAAAGCTGACTAAAGATAAAGGCTCACCTGAAGCGCTCTCTTCCTTGAAGCAGACTTGAACAATTTCATTTAAATTCATCATACAATATCTACCAACCCCAACAGCTACCAACAAATCGTGAGGACAAGTCAAGTCGTCTACGTCTGGGTCATGCACCCCTCCCTGAACAGAAAGCCAGATGACACACCTTCCACCTTACAGCAAAGCTGTTGCAAAAGAATCATCCTGAAACTTTTATTTCTTATAAAAAACCCATATTACCAACTTTTAGGCAAACATAAATATGAAATACTAAAGACTACGAAGACAAAGTCAAATGCTTCTTACCACAACACATCCTAACTGATCTCGCTCTGAAACAACCGCTCCGACCAACAGAGCAAACTGAATCCCAGATTAATAATTTGATCAAATGTCCACTGCTGACAAAGCGATATACAGGAAAAACTGCTGACAAGGTTTTTGTAAGAGAGAACACTTCCAAGTTATAAATGAACACTTACAGAATCAAAGTTCAAGTTCTACAAAACTTTTCAAAATTATGGGCTATCCTAAATGAACTCTAAGATTCTCATTTCGCATTTCCAATTGTACAACATCCTACACTCATAACTGAAAGAGAACTATCACTCCAGAGTAACATACATCATAAAAATTAAAAGTCCGAAAACCAGTGAAGTTAGAAGAGTAGCTGCCCCCACACACCCCCACACAAGTAACAGTTTTGCATTTGTAAGAGCTGAAAAGACAAATATTTGCAGTGCATAAACCTGATAATAGTGCTTTTAGTTTTGAAAAACCTTTATGAAAAACATTTTAGGGCTTGAAAAAATAAACTGGAACAAAAAAGTCAACTACTTGTTCTTTCCAAATTCTGTTAAAATACTATATGGTTTTGATAGTGCCCTACACGGTTAAATTCAAAGTTTTGGATTTTCCTAAACTTATGTTCTCTCTCTCCTTATGTTTCAGTTGCCAGATATGCCACTTTATATAAATGCCCCATTTTAGGAATTTAGTGAAGTACCTTCAAAAACCTTTCTAATGTAGAAACACTCTATCTTTTAAGTTTCAAATTTTCACTGTCATCTTTATTTTCTGAACTGCGGATGGCCTTCCACAATGGCTTCAGGAAATCCTGTGCTTCAGGAAACTACGGTATCTAGTCAGACACAACAGAAGGAACAGAACCGAGAATACCTTAAGAAAAATACAGATCTCCTTCTTGTTCTCATGACAAATTTGAGGAAGGGGACAGGGCAGAGATTTGCAACAGATCTTCTTAGGAAAGCCAGGACACTCTAACGAACAATGTAGTGCATGAGGACCTAGAGAGCAAGGCAAGCACACGCCTCCTCCAGAGCGTGCTCTCCAAGACAAGGCGCTGATTCCTGGAGATCTGCTGCAGCTGTTCTCTGTGGCTCTGACAACCTCTAATCATTAACTTTTTAAAGTTACACACTGTTGGGTTGCTTGTAATAAGCTGTACACTAAAAGTGCACATTTGTACAGACTTAGCAAGGGTCACATAAATATTTCTTTCTTCTACAAGTTCCAAAGAAACACTGAAAATTTTTTTAAGTTAGTGTAAAAAGCCACACTGCCTTACATGATACTGAAAATTATATCTATCAGAATTATAGTGATAGAAAAACTTAGATTTATCTGTCTAAAGCGACTGTTTGAAATGCCATCAATATATACTAAGATAAAAAGTTGATTCCAAAAGTTTAATTCAGTTTGAAGTTGCCCCTAAACAATGGCTAACAGCTTCTAAGTTCAAACTTAAGGCTGGTTACTGATCCTGTGGAATAAAATAAAAAAAAATACACTAAATCATTTGCCTGAAAACAACCACGAAGTACTTACAGTTTACTGCTGAGAAATTTATTCTCAGATAATAACTAAAAGCTTCCTATTGGCCAAAACTGACCTCTTGGCATTTTTTAGGCATTTGCACGAGAAGGTAGATAGAATCTCAGATAGGAAAGCAATGATTATATATTAATTATACATGAGGAATATATCAAAGTTACTTTAAAACAAGGTTGACACTTAAAATGTTATTTAGTCACAGAAGCCTCACAAGTTGAAAGAGTAAAAACTATCACTAGGTCATTATCATGACCTGGAATCAGACTGCAAGAATGAGTAGACCAGAGTAACGTGAATTTAACATGTTTTGCCATAAAAACATGAAAAGATACACACTGTTCATTCCAGGAAGAGGGAGACTTTCAGTACGGAAATCATTTTTAAATTATTCAATTACTATAAATTACAAAACACTCAGGAAAAAAACATTTCCTTCCAGTCATTCTAGTGTACATTTTATTGTATGTTTCTAATCATAATAGATGTATAATTTGATATGCCAATTTGTTCTCTTTAGGGTATCTTAACTATTATTTTGAATAGCAGCATAATATTCTATCATATGTGAATTTTATAATTTGCTGGTCTGCTTTTTTTCCAATTTTTTCACTATATTTATATAAAGTTTTAATGAACATTTTCATATAAATAACTTTTGCACATTCTTAGTTTTCTTAGTATTGGGTTTCCAATAGAAATGAGTGAAGATACGAAAGAGGAAATACAAAAAAAGGAACATATTTGGAAATAAGATAATCACTCAGTTTGAGCTACCTGTAGGGGAAAAATATGGAGATCAATAGCTCAAAAGATGAGCTGAAAGCTCAGAAATGAGTGGGGTCCTCCACCAATGCAATTACCTGGAGGAAGGTAGACGTAAGCTATGAATGAAAGAAAACTACCAGAGAGCCTAGTGGCAGTGATCTCACCAGAGTGGCCAGAGCTATACTGCCAAGGGCTGAGACGTGAACAGAAGGCTGAATAGAGGCTAGAGTCCACATTTAAGATGTCTGGAGGAAACAGAAAAGTGAAGACGGAAGAGGCACAATTAAAAGATGGCTGCTTCAGATCCCAGATACCTGGCCATTTTAAAAGGCTGAAGAAAAAGGGCCAAAAAAAAAATGGAACTTTAAGTTATTGGACAGACTCAAGATGTTGACAAACACAGTTCGGGACGAAATCCACAATACAGAATAGGAGGTACTCCTGGAGAGAAGGAGACGTTTCTTTTCTTGAGAGAGGAGTGAAAACACAGAGTGTGTACTGGTGGAAGTTACATTCCGAGGCAGAGGGCTGGGCATCTGGAGAAGTTCCCACCTCCTGACCTCCACGTAGGAGGAGAATTAAAGAGGTGGGGGGAGGAGGGTTTTGAGCAGTCAAGTGTGTACAGGACACACTCACGAGCGCTCAGTCAGGTACCCGTCAAGGACTCAACACAGATGCTACACTTTGACCAAAGGATACAGCGAGAGTACAGCACACCCACATCGGACTACTTCTATAATAATGTATTTGATTGCCAGTCTATCAGGCACTTTAGGGGATATAAAAATCTTTAAGACATGGTCTCTGACCTGAAGGAACAGTTCAGCTACTTGCCACCAAAGTGGAGCACACTGGACTTAACCACTACGCCATGGGGCCGGCCCCCAAATACTATTTCATATTTTTAAATGTAACCTTTCCCCAAAATCTAATGTATTAAGTTACTTTCTAATAGGTTATAAATTGAGGTATTTCACTTTCTTCCAATCAGATTAACGAGGAACAATTTCAAGCTGGGTATACCTTCAGATGTGAGCCACTTTAAAGAGATTTTCCAAGTTACAGAGCACCGACTAGGGTACTGTCAGGAAGGCCAGGCTCAGACAGGGCAACTCACAAGGCAAACATCCCAACTATTTTCTACGCAACAGCTACTGGCAAACCTTTCTGTTACAGTCCCTACATCGAGTTAAGTTTCCAGACAGAATTCAATTTTAAATACACATGTATAAAAGATGAAAATGTCACCAAACTGTCACATTTCCTAAGAATATATCATATACAAAAATATATATCGTATACAATTAAAATAGGGTCAATGCAACACAGTACTCGCCCTTTGCATGACTCTGCTTTAAGAACCCCAATATACTTTTGATTTACATATGTTAAGTACATAATAATATCCCTTCGGTATAGTGATTTCAAAGACTGGCACCTGAGCTAACATCTGTTGACAATCTTCTTTTTTTCTCTTTTCTTCTTCTTCTTCTCCCCAAAGCCCCCCAGTACATAGTTGTATATTCTAGTGTGAGTGCCTCTGGGTGTGGCATGTGGGATGCCGGCTCAAACGGCCTGACGAGCGGTGCCATGTCCACTCCCAGGATCGGAACCGGTGAAACCCCAGGCTGCTGAAGCGGAACGCAAGCACTTGACCACCCACCACTGGGCCAGCTCCTCAGTTATTCTCTTTCTCATCCAAACTAAACTGCATGCCTTTATTTTGGTTAGACAAACGACAACCTTACATAAGAGGATTTCACTTAAGTTAGCTAATATATGAACTATAATTCCATTTGATTAATCATTTTATTCTGAAATAAGATTGTTTTAAATTTTCATTAAAACAAACAGGTAAAATTTAAAATATGAATTGTATGAGTCAATACTTACCAAAGATGATTTTTATAAGGTATTAAGCTAATAAGCAAACTTCAAAAACAATTATAAGGAAATACGTGTATATATATAAACAAATATATATATGCAAAATAGGTCATGATTTTATTTTCCTTCCCTATTTGTTACTGAAGAAAAAGTTTGTAATATTTATAAAATGAAAGTCAGATTAGCTGTCTCCTGTCCTACATTTCAAGTGAAATATGAGCAAAAAAGTAAAACTAAAGACTCAGTTCTCTAAACACCTGCATTTGAAATTAAAAGATACTGTGCAAGAGCCAAACACAAACCCAGAATCCACAGTAGAGGCAGCAGCACCCTCGGACAGCAGGGAAACGCACAAACGCAGGCAGACACGTCTTCTGTGCTCGTCTCTCAGTGCACATTGTGCATGTGGTCCAGGAAGAGCGTGATCCACTGCCACGCGCTTGTCCCAAAGAATTAACACATCCCACCCACCAAACCCTGAGAAGCATCATTGCTTTCCCAAATTTCATTCTGTTCAGAAGCTTTACTTGGCTTTCATTTGCTGCCATCCATAGTCTATTCTTAAATGTCACAAAAGCATAATAAGCCATCATTTTGCAAAGAACTAGCTAATTTCTTAAAGTTTGAGAAATGACAATGTAGATTTGTGCCCTAAATGTTTCACAGCACAGTCTGTAGCTGTAGACTGTTTCAGAACCTCAGATTCAGGGCTGGCCCGTGGCCAAGTGGCTGGGTTTGCGTGCTCCGCTGCAGCAGCCCAGGGTTTCTTCGGTTCGGATCCTGGGCTTGGACATGGCAGCGCTCATCAGGCCATGCTGAGGTGGCATCCCACACGCCACAACAAGAGGGACCCACAACTAAAAAATATACAACTATGTACCTGAGGGCTTTGGGGAAAAAGAGGAAAAATAAAATCTTTAAAAAAAAAAAAAAGAACCTCAGATTCAATGAATTAAAAGTAAATTAAAATGTTACATTCTACCCCAAAAAGTGCACAACCTAAGAATGTTAACTAAGACGTCTCAAAGATTGAGGACCAGCAGAACACTGCCCATTTCACCCCAGAACCACACAAGTTTTCTTTGTTTCCAAACCAACTTGACAGCTACATGCATTTGAGAGAGTCAAAATAGCACAGGTGTCCTGAGCCTCCAATCGGCTTGTGGCCCAAGGGTCAAAGTGAAATCATCTCTGGAAGCAAGATATGATCACTGTTTACAAATTCCCACAGCAGCAGATTCACCATAGGGTGCAGCGCAAATAAAGAGAAAAAGCTGTTCTACAGAAGCGAGAAGATACAAGGGAGGGTGGGTAGAAAGGGGCTCAGTGGCCTCTTCCTGGGCAGTCACGGCAAGAAAAAGGATTAAGAAACAACAGGTCTTCAAAGGACACTCAACAGAAGCCAAAACAACCACCCAACCACCTGCAAGAACCCTCCCAGCAAAAAGCAGCCAATGTATGCTCAGGGCCTTGTTCTTTCACCAGAGAGAGGACTCCAGTCCACTGAGAGAGGGTCCATGTGAGACAAAGTTACAAACAAAGACAACTGAGTTCTGCATTCAACCCCTCTCCCCAGAGCACCCTTCACACCACGCAGCTAACGCGGGCATCTTTTCAAGGTTAACTCCTTTCAGATTGTGCTCTCAAGCTGCTACCATGGCCAGACCATTCCCTCCAGCAGCCACAGAAGACACAAGACAAATGGAATCTCTTCACTGCTGAGCTGATTCATCTGGAGACCCAGATTAAAGATTCAATTATGAACATTTCTCAAGACATCCATACTTTATCATAACTTTTTATTTACACTTCTTTGTACTTTCCGTAAAAGTCTTAGCAACTAAGCTGGTGGAAACCAGCCCTTCAAGTTCACTCCCACACATGAGGTAGCTTTACTCTTTTCCCTACCTACAGACTACTATTTCAATAGTAAACGATGTTTGTCACAAGAAAACTAGATGGAAAGGAACGGATCACCATTCAGGACAAATATATAGCCACCACGTGAAGTGATTGACACACACCTGACTACAGCCGCGTGTGTTCTGGGTTATGTTTCCATAACAAAGTGCACATCAGCGTGGCTGGAGTTCTAAAGCATCAGCACAGGAAGGACCAGACTCCCCAACACCAGTCTCTAAAGTGAAAAACTACTTTAGATTTACTGGATTGCTTGGCAATCGTACTTAGAAAAAGCTAACTTTATCCAGAGCTAGAAAACGCTTGGTAACGGCCACATATCTTAGACTCTGCTTGGGTACGCAGTGATCACATTTCTAGCCTCGTACATCACACAGCACTTCAAGAAATGGTTTATCTTCTAAAATTCCTTCCTTATGCTCTCTTTACTGAGCAGCTATAGTTATCTTCTCCCTTCGGGGCATTTTTGTTCTGTAATCTATAACATCTTTGGAAACTGCAATCCAGAGTCCTACTTTGAAAGCACGGGACTGAGCCTTTACTGCCCACTTGCGATCTGCCATCTTTATGACACACAAGTACAAACTCCAAGAGCAACTCAATTCTAGGAAGAAAAGATGCTGAGAAAGTCCATCGTATCTCATTTTTAGAATTTTACAAATGCACCTTAAAGTTTTAGGACAGAATACAAAATGAGGAAGTCTAGCTAGGCTTTACCAAGCTATCAAGATAAGCTTTAAAAAAACTGTTGTTTTACTAACACCTGTTTACCTAAAGACAGGTCTTAAAGGTAAAGGATATTGATACCTTCAGATAAAAGAAGAGTCTATCTTGCTTATCATTAATCAAAAATTACAGCAATACATATGAGCCCCTTTCCCCAGACTAGAAAATAATCCAAGTCAAAATTACTAGGCAACACTCAAAATAAACAATCTTAAGAAATGTGAACCCACAACTAGAATATACAACTATGTACTGGGGGGATCTGGAGAGAAAAAGCAGGGGAAAAGAAATCTAAACAGGCTATATTTAAATTATTCTTCTTAGACAGTGTTTTCCAACTCACACACACATACAAATATTAAAGAAAATTTACAGTATTTAGCTAATTTTACCTACTACTTGCTCAAAGCTCTCTTCATTCATAGCACGGGACCTTGCACTTGGTGGACATTTAAATATGTACTAAATAAAAAAGTTTTCATACACATTTTATCATTTTATCTGCCGTAATAAAATTTCACTTATTTGTGGTCAGAGTCTGTGATCGAGCTACAAAAAAATAAAGCATACTAACCAGATTAAAAATCAAATATTTTTGAACCCAATATTGTTCTTATCTAACTTAAAATACAAAACTGCAACTGATACACTGCAGAGATACTTGTACTGTCTCCACGGAAACTGGTTACAAGTTGCCCCAAAATGCTTCTGTTTTGTTTTGTGTTGAGAACGCAGTGAAGCACAGCATCACAGCTACAGGCTACACAGCACACAACCTATAACTTTCATTGTGATTTTGTCACTACACCCTATTTAATCTCAATAGAGGCTGCAACAAATTACATGTTTAAAGTGCTCAGAAGTATTAACTTAAATTATACTTTAGAAGAAATGTCTCTAGGAAGTCAGGTTCAATTTCAGTATGTTATCACTCTATCTAACTTATTAACTATTTAAGACCGCAGCATTATATATCTAAAGTCGTATAGTTTACCAAACCTACAAGACTCTCATTGCATTATTAAACAGGTAACAGTCAGAATATAGACAAATGAAATTTTTAGGCCTTTAAATAACTGCATTACAGGGTTGGAAACATTTTCTGAGCAAGTTATTTTCTGCAAAAGTTTCAGTGTTTACACTATTTTATCTTTTTAAAATTGTAAAATACTTTATGAGTAATAAGCAACAAAGTAGGGGGGAAGTTGAAGAATTTCAAGTTATATAAATGTTTTTGGTAAACCAAATACTTTTTTTTTAATTTCTAAAATGTAATAATTGGCTAGTCAAATGCAGCCAAGTTTTATATTTTCTATCAAATCTTAAAGACAAAATTCTTGGTAAGCCGTACGTAATAAAATATAATTTATAATAAATGGCTACAAAATTTTAAAGCAGGGGAGTCACATATTCAGTTCCTCTGATTATTTCAATATCTATCAAATCTAAACAATCTTTCTCCAATTAGAAAAGATCCTCCAGCATTAACAATTATGCAAAATGAAAAAGAACTTATCTGACCACCCCTGGCAAACCTTTATTTTCAATGTGACCAACAGTCAGACTGAAGAACCAGCCTTTGACAACTTAGATCCTTACCCAAGAGGAAGTAAGGCTCAAAAGGGCAAAGGACAAAGTCCGTCTCCCTTCCTCTTCTCTAAATCTCCACTTCCTCTCAGTGTAACCTGTTCGTTTAAATAACAAAATGACAAAGCAGCAAAGAAAGTGCAACACGAAGTGTATGTGGAAACCTAATCTTTAAAAGAAGAAACGTTTATCTCAGAAGGTAAAAATGGACTGTGTAGCAAATATCAGAGAAGTGTGGGATTTAATTCAGTTTCAAAAACCTAGACTCAGACACTATGTGTACCATAGTTTTATTTTTAAGGATCTCTAGAAACTAAAATTATTCCTATAATCAAATTCATTTAATAGCAATAATATATTCTATGCTCTTTGCACTTCTGACTTCAAGTTAGGCCTGAGATTTAACTGTACAGAAAGTTTATCTTCTCTAAATTCTTTTTTTTTTTAAGATTTTATTTTTTTCCCTTTTTCTCCCCAAAGCCCCCAGGTACATAGTTGTATATGTTTAGTTGTGGCATGTGGGACGCCACCCCAGGGTGGCCTGATGAGTAGTGCCATGTCCGCCTCCAGGATCCAAACCTGCGAAACCCTGGATGGCCAAAGCAGAGCGTGCGAACTCAGCCACTCTGGCTGCAGGCTGACCCAGTCTTCTCTAAATTCTTAAAGAAAAGTCTTTTATATTGAAGAAACAAAAGACAAAGAGATAGGGAGGCAAGGGGAAGAAAAAGAATTTTAAAACTCGATCAAGGATGATAAACAGATTTCACCAGACTGATCGTTTAGTAGGTATCACGGCATGTTCTTAATCTTTCCCCCAAGCTACCACAAAACTTGAACATTTAAGTCAAAACACATTTCTAAGTCTCCCAAACCCAATTAAACCAACTTCTTCCCCAACTACAGCCCAGCTTCCTCTACCCTACCTGTCCCACAACCTTCCCTCCACTCAGTCTCCTGCAGGAAGGAAAAATTCTCACTCTTAGAAAACTAGAGAAACTACCTGGGTCAAAGTAACAAAATAGATTTAAGGTAAAAAATATTGCCCTTGGTTTGTTTTTCAAAGACTTTCTGTTGGAAAAAGTCAGCTTTCTAAAGTACTGACTACTAAATATAAGACAAAGTAAATCAGTTTAATGACTTAACTGTCCCCAAACCACAAATGCCACCCTAAAAACACAGTATTTCCAATCCTCATCCAGCTCTTTCATTTCCACCCAGGAGGAAGAGCAGCGGCTCTGGGTGCACAGGATCCCAGTGGTGCACCTCAGAACCACGGCAACAGGCGGCCTTCACGCAGCGACACGGCCCAAGTTCCAACTGACAACAGCCTGACCTGCTAGATAGGTCAAGGTCTAACTGGACAAACATTTAGGTAAAATGTTTAACATACATCCTCCAAATATGTATTTTAGCTTGGTCCTAACAGTGATTAAGATAAGTTCCACAACAACAGCTATGACAAAGCGTCAGAAGCAGCACACTAATATTAAGTTGTTTTTCCCACAAAGCACTCTTAATTATACCAACCCAACCAAAAGAAGTGGACTATATTTCCTTAAGTCGGCCGCATAAGTGCTCTGGCTATCCTAAAAACCTCCACTGATTCCAAACTTATACTCCAAATACATGTCCCTCTCCAACTTACAAGTGCTTAAGGGTAACAGGCAAGATATACTTGCTAAGCAGCTGGATCCAGAACCAGTAAGGACATTTAAAATAATTTCTTTAGACTTACATTTGTATCATATAAAAGAGCTGTCTATGACAAAGCTGTCAACAAGTTGTGTGGGGGGAGAGGGGCACCTTTAAAAAACTAATGACAGACTCTCCATTTGAACAAAGTTCCAACAGTTTGTCTTCAGATGTAACTTCCGAGTTAAACATACCACATTGGAAGCTTCAACTTCAGATATTAGGAAATTAGGACAGCCACAAACCCAGAAATTTTACATCAACATTTCTTTTGGCAGCAACAATATAATTATACAGCAAGTTATTTTGTATCCTCTAATAGTTAAGAGGCAAGAATAACTCTGGCAGGATATTTTAAATACGGAGAGTTTCAAAGTTCCTTAAATCTACATATTGCCATGAACAAGTTTTCATCTCCAAACTTAAACATAAAGCTGCCATGGAAATTACATTTTTTATGCCTTTGAATTAACTCCCAGTAATGCAGTTCTAATCTACCATACCACCACCCGTGGTGAACTGCCACAATGAGACCAGCACGTTAAGAAAGTCAACTTCAAAATCACCAGAATAAGACATTCTAACATTCAAATGGAAAATGACATGCACACCAGTACTCCATCAATGGACCTGAAACAGGTTCCGGAAACAGTATTCCGAAATTTACATTTTCCCCTGCTTCCCTCCCACAGATATGCCTTCAGTGCTCTTGTAGTATCAAATATTTAAAACAAAAGCTCAATCCAGAACTTCATTTGACAGCTGTTGCTATTTTAAGTTGCAAGAAAAAAAAGGCTTTCAATACCCTGCATTAAACAAATACTTATTTATGCGTCGGGCCATACCAGCTACAGCGACCCACCTCTGTAATTTACACCTTATTTTATGGTATTCCATGACAGAACACCCAAAACATTAAAGTAGTATGATCTGAAGCTTCTTTTCAAGCATGTTTACAGGAAGAATTACCTCATAAAAAACCATCCACTTTTATGTGACTCTCAAACTCCATGCCCAGAAGCTAATGACTAGTTTATAAGCAAGATAATGACTAGTTCAATGGAAACAGCATTATGACAATAAGCTCAGACTGGCTCACCATGTTATGATCTGCTTGCCTAATATGTATGTTTAGCTACTGTAGTCAGCAATGTCCAAATATAAATTTGAAACATTTAATGGTTGGTTCTGTTCTAGATTTTAAGTTCATCCTACCTTTTCAAAACATAGTTTTAATGTAAGGCTGTCCACATTTCTTATTTTTTTAAGAAAACATATTCCCTAGAGTAGAAAAAAAAGAGTTAAGGAACAAATTAAATTGTTATTCAATTTCCTATAAGCACACACACACAAAAAATCTAATGTCCAAAATCTCAAATATTTCAGCACACCTCTACCTTAACAGAAATTCAAAACCAATAAGTTTCAAAACTAAAAGGAAAATAAACTTCAAACAGGTTGGGCATTACATTCCATAAATAAGAGTTCCCTACACTATGAATGTACCCATAAATATACCAAGAAATACCTTGTTGACTTAAAAGTAAAGAGCTTCACTTGCATCCCAATTACTGTTACGTGGCATGAAGGCATAAGGCAACCAGCAAAACTACAAAAAGTATTTTTTAGAAAAGTCAATCATACAAAATCGCCCCCTTCACAACAACACGGATGGACCCGGAGGGCATTAAGCGGCTCTGATCTCACTCGCACATGGAAGAGAAACGCGCACAGTGCAGCGTCCCCGGGGCGCGGGGCTGGGGGTGGGCGGAGGCGGCGAGGGGGGCGCCTTGATACTGATACCGGGACTGACAAACGGGAAGAACGCACAGCTGCAATCTCACAACGTTATCAACTCTTATGAGCTCGATAAAACAAAAACCAGCCGGCCGCATTTTGTTTACTTAAACGCTAAGTTTAATCCTGACCTATCAAAACCCTATCGCGGCTCAGCCTGGAAAATTAGCACCGCGCTTGCAAACGCCAGCAGAATCCGGACGCATCAGACACGGCGAGGCGCGCTCAGTTTCCGAAAAATTACACGAAAAACGCAGGATGACGTCAAATATCTCAGCTGGGGAACCAACCCACCCACCCATCCTGCTCCGAAGTTTTCATCCAAAATTCGATCAAAAATGGAACCTCTGAAAATTTTAAAGCGCCCCGCAATTAAAACTTCGAGGTAAACTGGAAGGGGACGAACGTGAAAATTTCCACTTCGGGCAGCTGCAGCTAACAAGCAAATACCTAAAATAGGAAGGAGAAACCGCCGCCGCCGCCGCTCTCCCAACCCCCGGGGGCCCAGCTGACGGCGGCGCCCGACAGGTGGAGACCGACGACCCGGCCCGCGCCCGCGGCGCCCGCCGCCCGCCTTCCGCGGGCCTCCCGGAGCCGGCGCGCCGCGTGGGTCCCGACGGGCGGGCGCGCGCAGGGCCCGCGGCCGAAACCCAAC